>NC_056740.1:527913370-528213370 GCF_019279795.1 Protopterus annectens | reverse complement strand
GTTGAATGTGGCCTAATGCCCTTGGGCATTGGCTTGCCATGGTGTAAGTAGCAGAAATGTATGCAGTGGCCTATCCACTTTGAAATAGTCTGCTTTGAGATAGCCTTTCCTTGTGATCCTGCAGCATATGCCACTAGTAATTGCTCTGTCTTTCTGAAATCTTTGGTTCTGTCCAAGTACAATCTAAGCTGTCTGTGTACATCCAAAGAATGCAGAATTCTCTCCCCCTTGTTCTGTGGATTTGGATAAAAAGTTGGCAGATGAATAGTTTGGTTAAGAGCCACACTGGACACCACCTTAGGCATAAATGTTGGGTTTGTCCTCAGAGAGACCCTGTCTGGATAAAAAATGATAAAAGGTTCCACAGCCATGAGTGCCTGTAGCTCTGAAACTTGTCTTGCAGAAGTTATTGCTAGGAGCAGAGCTGTTTTCCAAGATAAAAACTTTATATCAGCAGTAGCAGCTGGCTCAAAAGGAGGAAGAGTGAGTTTTTCCAAGACATAGTTAAGGTCCCATGCAGGCATTGGTGATCTCCTTGGAGGCCTTAAATTTTTGGCTCCTCTGAGGTACTGCTTTAATAAGGGATGAGAAAAGATTGGTGGCTCTGTGTTGTAATGAGCCGAAATGGCAGAGGCATGAATTTTAATAGATGATAGGCTTTTGTCCAGCATCTCAGTTAAGTATTGCAAAATCTGAGGAATATTTGGCACAGCTGTATCAGTCCCTTGTGCCTGGTTCCAAGCACAGAATCTCTTCCATTTTCCATCGTAAGATTTTCTAGTACTAGGCCTTCTGGCTTCCAAAATGACATCCATCACAGCTTTACTGAGAGGTGCGTTTTGTATGACTACATTATCCGCCATGCTGCCAGGTTTAAGGTCCTGAGTTGGCTGTGCAGGATCTGATTGTTTTGCTGGGACAGTAGATGAGGTATTTGAGGTAATGTCCAAGGTGGGCATTGAGACAAGTTCCTTAGTATTGGATACCAGCACTGGCGTGGTCAGTCTGGGGCAATTAGTATCATCTTTGGCTTCTCCTGTCTGACCTTTAGGAGTACCTTGGGGAGGAGAGGCAGTGGGGGAAAGGCATATACTGATAGGGTTTTCCAGCTGAAAGATAGGGCGTCCACTTTCCCTGCTTGTCTGTGATGAATCCTTCTGCAGAATCTTTTTAGTTGGTAGTTGTGAGGGGAGGCAAATAGATCTATGTCCGGGCATCCCCATTTCCTTGTTATCATGCTGAAGACTTGTGGATTCAGCTGCCACTCGTGGGGATCCATGAGTTTCTGCTTAGTTCGTCTGCCATAGTATTTTTCCTTCCTGGCAGGAATTGTGCCTGCAGATGTACTTGGTAAGTCAATGCTGTGCCCCACAAAGTCATGGCTAGTCTGCAAAGGGGTTAAGAATGTGTGTCCCCCTGCTTGTTTATGTACCACATGACCGTGGTGTTGTCTGTCTTTATTAGTAGTTGTCCAGGATGAAGTAGGTCCTTGAAGGCTGTCAGGGCATTTTGAACAGCTAGCATCTCTTTTTGATTGATATGTAGATGCATTTGGTTTGAGTCTCATGTGTCCTGAATGCATATTCCTGCCCTGTGGGCCCCCCAGGCATAATCTGATGCATCCGTTGTTAGTGTCTGCCTGGCTGGGGATAATGTGAATGGCTGTCCCTTGTTTTCGTGACAAGCCTTTGCTCACCATCAAAACTCCTGTTGCAGGCAGGGAATGAGAGTAAATAGAAGTTATGTTCTTACCATAACGTTCCATGTTAGTTGTCTTCTTCTCGCCTTCTTCTTGCTGGATGGGTTCGGAGCCGACCTCGGCTCCGACTCGGCCACTCTAAAAGCTCGAGAGTTGGTTCCACCGGCTCGAGGCTCCCCTTATATCCCACAATGCTAGGCGTGAGTTACCTCAGATCTCGTTTGTAAGCTAGGCCCAGCTTATAATAGTAACAGAATAACTATAAACAAAGTCCACCTCTATAAACCAGGGAGAAGAGAAGGGTGACCTACATCCTGATCCAGGAAAATATGCACAGCAGCATATACCTAAAGTAAAGAGGTGGTAGAAAGAAAGGTCACAATCACAACTCCTCTAGGTCTGTCCAGGCCAGGGGGAAGGAGGGTGGGACGCAAGAAGAAGGCGAGAAGAAGACAACTAACATGGAACGTTATGGTAAGAACATAACTTCTATATGTTAAGTTGTCTATCTCGCCTTCATTCTTGCTGGATGGGACCGCGTCCCTAGCACCTTGTCCCAGGTGGCCTAACGGAACAGACTCCTGAGAACAGTGGAACCAAAGTTAGCTCTATGCCTAGAAGCTAAATCCAACTTATAATGAGAAATGAAAGTGTGAGGAGTAGCCCAAGTAGCCGCTGCACAAATGGTATCAATAGGCAGTCTGTCTTGGAAGGCTAAAGAAGTAGCCAAAGCTCTGGTGGAATGGGCCTTAGGTTTATTAGGCAGCTTTTGGTGTCTAATTTCATAAACAAGGGAAATCAGAGATGTAAGCCATCTAGATAATGATACCTTTGAAACTAAAAGTCCCTTTCTGCCTTCTGCATAGGAGACAAACAGCTGGTCAGATTTTCTGAATTGTTTTGTTCTATCCAAATAGTACCTCAACTGACAATGAACATCTAGCCAGTGTAATTTTTGTTCAGACCTATTGGAATATTCTGGAAAAAAGACAGGGAGGTCAATGCTTTGATTTAGGTTTAACGTCGAGACTACCTTAGGCAAAAAGGACGGGTTGGTTCATAAGGATACCCTGTCCTTATGGAACAATAGATAAGGAGGTCGACAGCTGAGTGCATGAAGTTCTGAAACTCTTCTAGCTGAAGTAATAGCTACCAGAAAGAGAGTCTTCCATGATAGCAATTTTAAAGAACAGGAGGCTGCAGGTTCGAAGGGGAAGAATCAAAGAAGTAAGAACTAAATTTAGGTCCCAAGGAGAAGGAGGATTTCTTATAGGAGGTCTGAGAAGAAAAACTCCTTTCAAAAAGGCTTTGCAAAGCTTGTGGGACATTAAGGCAGACTCAGAAATACCCACATGAAAGTTAGAAATAGCTGCCAATTGAACTTTAAGAGTAGAAGGAGATGAACCTGCATGGAAGAGTTCAGCTAGAAAATCAAGGACTATTTGGATGGAAGCAGTGAAAGGATCTATGTCCCTTCCTTGAGCCCAATATGTGAAGCGTTTCCACTTACTCAAATAAATCTTCCGAGTGGAAGATTTATGGGAAGCTATCAAAATATCTCGAACAGAGTGAGATAAATGAGGAAGCCTGGCTAAGGTTGGAACTGGAGGAACCAAGCAGTGAGGTTAAGAGAGGGGAGAGAGCGATGAAACTGACCCGACTGATGGATCAAAAGATCTGGAACTAGGTCCAGATGCCAAGGTCACTCCGATAGAAATTGATGTAGAAAGGGGAACCACACCTGTCGAGGCCAGTAAGGAGCAATGAGGATCAACGAGGCCTTCTGAGCGATAGCTTTCTGTATCACTTGAGAGATTAGTGGGAAGGGAGGAAATGCATACAGAAGTCCCCAGGGCCAAACTTGGACTAGAGCGCCTCTGCTGGGTTGGCCTGGTAAAGGGAATAGAGTGAAATAATCTCTGCACTTGCTGTTTTGGGGAGTAGCAAAAAGATCGCAGCAAGGCTGACCCCACTTGAGAAAAATTTCTCTCACAACAGAGTCTTTCAGAGACCACTCATGAAGCATGAGGATAGCTCTGCTCAACTTGTCCGCGATTTGATTGGACTTCCCGGGGATGTGCGTTGCTATCAGAAACCGCTGAGAAGAAATCGCCCATTGCCACAATCTGAGAGCTTCTCGACACAGGGGGTAGGACCTGGTTCCGCCTTGTTTGTTGATGTACCACACTACAGACATATTGTCTGTCTGGATTGCAATCGTTCCCAAGGGAAGAGAGTCTTGAAGGGCTTGCAACGCTAAAAGCACTGCTCTCATCTCCAGAACATTTATGTGCAAGTGGCATTCGTCTGGTTGCCATGTGCCCTGGACCATCCTGCCCTGATAATGCCCCCCCCACCCGATCAGGGAGGCGTCCGTTGTCAGAGTAGCAACCGGAGGGGGAGGAACAAAGGGTCTTCCCAATAAGAGCTGAGGGGAAGACATCCACCACATGAGATGATTTCTGCACGCCTGCGTGATCATAATGGTGTGGGACATTGGAAGTTGCTGGTATGACCATTGTGTAAAGAGCATCCATTGAAGGATTCGCATGTGGAATCTGGCTAATGGAAGCAGAGGTATGGCAGCCGCCATAATTCCCAACACTTTCAGAACTAACCTGGCTTTGATTCTGTTGTTGTTGAAAAGGAGTGAGACCAGTTTGTGTATGTCTATTATTCTCTGATCTGTTAGTCTCGCAGACATGTCTACTGTGTCTAGATTTGCGCCTATGAAGGTAATAGTACGACAAGGCGACAAAACAGACTTTTCGCAATTTATTGAAATGCCTAACTTTTGACAAATGCGAAAAGTGTAATCCCTGGCCATCAAAAGGAGATGCTTGGTGGGAGCTGTGAGGAGCCAGTCGTCCAAATAAGGAAACACCTGGAATCCTTGTCGTCTCAGGTGAGAAGCTACCACTGCCATGCATTTGGTAAACACCCGGGGGGCAGTGGTGAGACCAAAGGGCAGGGCCCTGAATTGAAAATGACTGGTTCCCAGCCTGAAGCGGAGGAATCTTCTGGAGCGTCTGTTCATTTTTATGTGATAGTACGCATCCTGAAGGTCTGTAGAGCACATCCAGTTTCCTTTCCCCAATAGGGGAAGGATGGACTGCAGCGTGACTATCCGAAATCTTGTTTTCTTGACTGATCTGTTCAAGATACTGAGATCCAAAATTGGTCTCCAGTCCCCTGTTTTCTTTGGAACTAAAAAGAACCTTGAGTAGATTCCGGATCCTTGCTGGTCTGCTGGAACTGGCTGAATTGCTCTTTTCGCAAGCAGCTTTGAAATTTCCAAAACCGCTAGATCCCTTTGAGCGGGTGGAACATCTGGAAGGGATTTTTTTGATTGGTTTGGAATGCGAAGAAAGGGAATGGAATAGCCTTCGGAAATGATGGACTGTACCCATTTGTCTTGAGTCAGGGATAGCCAGGCTTCTGGGTACAGTGACAATCTTCCCCGACTGCCTCCGAAGGTGGGCAGTCGGGCAACACCTCAGGGATGCTGAAAGGGCTTATCAGAGAAGGCTTCTCGATTGCCCTGGTTCTCTGGACACCCCTGCCTCGAGGCGGCGTCTACCATTGTTATTCCCGCCTCTGTCTCTGGCGGGAACCGACTCTGTCGTCAGGCGAAGTCCCTTGAGATTGTTTACGGAACCACATTTTCCCACTTTTCTGGCCTTTGGGGTAAGGCCTAGAAGGAGTAGAAAAACAGACTCCGACGGCAGAAAGAGTCTTGCCATCAGTCTCGCACCTAGTCAAGGTTTCTTTCACTTGAGGACCAAAGAGAGATGATCCATCGAATGGGGAATTAGTGAAAGACGTCTTAAAGGGGTCCGCAAAATTGCACAGCCGCATCCAGGCATGCCTACGTAAGGCCACACCTGGCCCTGCTCGCTCCATCAGCCGCATAAGAAAGGAGGCGCATGGAGGAGTTGGCTATGGAGTTCAGGGTAGCCAGCTGAGTGTTCATCTTATCTTGAAAACCCGCAGCTGTAGGATCCTTCAACATGTCACTCGCTTCTTTGATCAAGTCCCTTTGAAGACGAGTAAAATGGCATAGGTAGTTCAGCGAACGCATAGCAAATGTCGCTGACGAGAACATCCGCTTCCCGTACCTGTCCATGGACCTAGATTCCTTGTTAGGTGGATGGACAGGTACTGAAGGATCAGCTAGTTCCTTCTTAGTGGCAGCAGCAACCACCATAGCATCCACAGATACTCCTTTTGTCAAGAACTGTTTGTCTGCTGGTGCCATTATGAATTTTGAGGGTCTCCTGGGAGTGGGGTCCACTGAGTCAGGAGCCGTCCATGCCTTTTTTGCTACCACCTGCATGAGGGGGTCAAAGGGGGGAGACACCCAGGAGGTGGAAGGGCGAGAGCCAAACGCCTCAAGGTACACAGATTCATCCTCCGAAGGGTTGAGGGCTGGCCAATTTCCCCTCTGCTTGAGGATTTCTAGAATGTCTGCAAATGAGACATCTTCAGAAGGGGAACGGGGGGAACCCTCGGAATCCTCTAAATCTGTGTCAGAGGTGACGGACTCAGGTGAGTCAATGTGTTTCCTCTTACACTTTCTCTTCCGAGGGGGCTCTTCTGCCAAATCAGGAGAGGCCTCGGAAGAGGATGAGATCCCCACAGGGGGTTCCTGAGGAGCTGGCTCTCTGCGGTCCGGGATGAGGGAGTGAGTCGACTTGACCTGAGGCACCGTAGAGGGAGGGGCGGACGGAGCCGACTGTGGAGTAGAGCCAGGTTCTAACACACTCCGCATGACCTCGAACGCACCCCTGTCAGGCAGAGCCAGAGGCCCCCGCTCTGAGAAGCTGAGAACCTCCCTCGGCACCGACAGTGATGGCTCCGAGGCCGATGTCGGAGCCAAACTCACCAGCGCCGAAGCTCCGAGAGGAAGAGCGGGGTCGGACAAGGGTCCGATGCCACTCACCCCCGGGGAGCCGACGAGGGAAGTCCGGCGCCGAGATTCTTCGAAAGAAGAAATCGGAGCCGACGACGGAGCCGAAGACATCTGTATCGGCTCCGACGCTACCACAGTCTCGGTTCCAAAACGCCCCGGCTCCGAGCTCAACGGAGTCGGAGGAGGAACATATTGATGGACAGGGGCAGGCATCGACTGATGAGTCGGGCTCTGAAGCATTTGGGCCAGTGCCTCGGACTTAAGAAGTCGACTCACTACCCTCTGAAGGTCATGGTCCGACAGCCTCGATGACCTAGAAGAGTGAGATTTATGGCTCCGTTCAGACAGCAGAGGAGATGCTGGAGCCGAATGAACGGAGCCAAGGGATGGTGACCTAGATCTCTTCCTAAATGTCGGCTCCGAAGGTCCGGTCGGAGCCGACAAGGAATTTAATACCTCGGCTCCAGCCGAGCGAGGGAACCACAGAAACTGTGGATTGAGACTCATCGGCTCCAGCCGAGCCGATGAAGACGGAGGTTTAGTAGCCTTAGGTCTCGGCTCAGTAGCTGGAGCCGAGGACCTAGCAACCTTGGAGGGCTTCCCCGAAGAGACAGTAAGGGAGTCCTCAGGCTTGAGTAAACCTCTTAGAATCAATTTATTTTTTCTTTCCTGCAGGACCCTGGGACTGAAGCCATGGCAAACAGCACAGGAGTCCTGCAGGTGCAAAGGTCCCAGGCAGTAGACACAAGAAGTGTGACCGTCTGTCAGAGACATTTTCTGACAGCACGCATCACACTTCTTGAAGCCTGAGACCTTTGTGTCCTTAGACATTTTATAAAGTGTAATCACACACACACACAGTCAAACACCCTGATTACACCCTACCTTATTTTAAACTCAAAAAATAAAACAACTAACAAGGTTTTAAATTAAGAGAAACAGCACACACACTCACTAGGGAATGGGGAAGAAGGCCTGAAGGCCCGAGGGAAGAACTTATAAGTTCTTGTGAGAAAAAAACGGGATTTTGAGAGAAAATGGAGAAAATTCCACTAAACTAAGGGAAACAAGTATTAGAATTAAAACTAAAGGGGTTTAAGTACACTAACTCTACTTGAAAGTCACTTACCAAGAAGCCGGTAGAAAACCAACACCTCGATCGCTGTAGCGGCAAACGAGATCTGAGGTAACTCACGCCTAGCATTGTGGGATATAAGGGGAGCCTCGAGCCGGTGGAACCAACTCTCGACCTTTTAGAGTGGCCGAGTCGGAGCCGAGGTCGGCTCCGAACCCATCCAGCAAGAATGAAGGCGAGATAGACAACTTAACATTCATAGTTTCCAGGCTGAGGCAATGTTGAGTCCAAACACTTTTTAGGTACCATTGTAGTTTCCTCATATGCAGTTTTGCATATGGAATTAGTAGGATGCAGGATGCCATGAAGCCCAAAGCCTGCAGAATTTTTCTTGCAGATAACTGGGCCTTTGTTGCCATCATTTTGAAATAGGTAGTAAGTTGCCTTTGTTTGTCTGGTGTGAGATAAGCCATCTGGGCAGTTGTATTTAAGCTTGCACCCAGGAATATATTATCTCTTGAGAGGGTACTAGTTTTGATTTCCTTTCGTTGAATGTGTACCCCAGACATGTTAGAAGTTTTTTCACAAATGCCAGATGCTGTAGAAGAATGTCCTTGTTCTCTGCTTGAATTAGACAGTCGTCCAAGTAAGGATATATTTGTATTCCTCTTTGTCTGCAAAATGCAATTACTGGTGCCAGGCACTTTGTAAAGACCCTGGGCGCAGTAGATAAGCCAAAGGGCAGTGCAGAGAACTGGTAATGCATTGAGCCAGCCTTGAATCTGAGGTATCTTCTGCATATTTGTCTGATTGGGACATGCAGGTATGCATCTTTTAGGTCTAAAGTCACCAGCCAAGCGTTCTTGCCCAGCATGGGCAGAAGCCGCTGCAAAGTCAACATCTTGAATTTTGGTATATCCAGAAATGTGTTCAGAATAGATAGGTCCAGTACTGGCCTCCAGGCCTTGTCCTTTCTGGGTACCAAGAACAGTCTCGAGTAAAATCCTTGTCCCTGCACTTGCTCTGGTACTTGTTGAATGACCCCCCATGTCCATGCGGGATGAGACTTGTTTTTGTGCCTCTGCCCATTGATTTTTTGGCAGATCTGGCCAGCCGTTTGCCTTTGGCAGGGTATGGAAATGGAACTTGTAGCCTTGTAACACGATATTTAGAACCCACTTGTCCTGGGTTATGATGTACCAATTTTGAGAGAAAAGTGATAATTTTCACCCTAAGGGTGCTGCAAGGAGATAAGTGCTTGGTGCAGGCAGGGGGAAGTCATTGGGACTGCTTCCTGTATGGTTGAGATTTGTCTTCTCCAACTTTGGAGGTAAAGGCACCCCATTGCTTTGACCAGTATGAACCTGGCGCCTGGGATCTGCCCCTTTGAGGTCTGACACAGGAAAGGACCAATTCTTTGTTGGCTAGTGTCTACTAAACCTAGGTGGTTGTACTTGTAAAAAATCTTTGACAGTTTGCATAGATTTAGCTTTGTCCTCCATTTTCTTTAACACCTCTTCTGCCTTAACACCAAATAAAGTATCATGCTGTAAAGGTGCATCTAATAATTTAACTTTGACATGATCAGGCAGATGTTGTTCCTTTAACCAAGCATGCCTCCTAATTACAGAACCCGTAACTGCGGCCTTACAGGAGGCCTCCAAAGAATCAAAACCACATTACAAAGTATGCTTTCCAACTTGTTCAGGTCCTTGTTTTCTGCACATTTCTAACAACATTTTCTGTTTAAGCAATGCCATGACATGTTGCTGATATTTCAGCATATGAAACTGACAGTTTAAGGCCCTAATAGCCAAGGTAGCAGATGTGTATACCTTTTATCCCCATCTGTTCAGTGCCCTAGAATCCCTGTCAGAGGGGGTAGGGTTTTTCGCAGTGGAAGCCTTAACTCCCTTGGGACCCTGTGAAATAGTTTCTGTGTCTGCAGCAGGGTTTTTAAAAAGGAATTTATGAGTGTCAGGAACCCTGTAATATCTGTCAGGCTTAACAGGAGCTGGAGGTAAGGAGTCAGGGGTAAGACTAGACTCATCTACAATGTCCAACACAGGTGGAATGGCTAGTGGCCTGTGTTGAGGTAGTAAAAGGAAATCCCTGAACCTCTTTTTAGATTCTGAAAAATCTTGGCTCTCCCAGTGGAAATGCTCCCTCATGGTATGCAAGGTTTCCCCAAAGGAATAGTCCTCTGGAGGAGAAGCTGAAGGAATAGATTCTTCAACATCTGAATCCTCATAGGGGGGGGGGGGAGAGAATATTCCTGATCACAAGAGGCATCAGAAGAAATAGAAACCTGATCTGAAGATTCATAGTCAGTCTCTTGCCTAGGCCTCTTATCAGGAGGGGGATGGGAACCCCTGATCAAGGTAATTAAGTCTTCGGCCATTTTGAGCATCTGTTTTTTGGGCATAGAGGCCTGTCCACGTGGTTCTTGAGTTTGTTTCTTTGCTTTAGAAGTTGTTGTAGTCTTTGCCTTTGAAGCTGAAGTCGGTTTAATGTAAAGATGTTTAGGTCTGAATATACCCTCAGAAGCCGGTGCCTGCTCAGCGGCTCTGGACCCATCTGAAGGAATAGTATCCGAGGCTCCAATAACTTGAGTTTCCAGTGACATGACCGACTCCACGTGGGAGTCGGTAATGGGCTGCGACTCTAAAGTAGCGGGTGTCAGGGGCTACGAAAGCACCTCACTGAGAACCGGCGACTGGCTTGGGAGAAGCTTGGTCGTCGAGTTTGGGCCTCGGTTGTCTCTCTCTTTTTCTTTGCGTTTTTTTATGAACTCCGGTAGTCGGATGGCTATCCGACGACATTTTTGGATAATTAAAGAGGCGGCCAAAATAGTTTAAAGCAAAGTCATACCGACGCTTAATAGTGCGTTGGTTAAATCTAGCACATAACTGACAACAAGCAACGTTGTGATCAGGGCCTAGGCAAGGAATACAGTAAGAATGAAAATCCTTATGAGGTATTTGCTTACTACAGGGAATACAATTATTAACTTTTTCTGACATCGGTCTGGAGCAAGAAAAAATTTTCCCAACGGGGTACTTAGCTTTATTGAAGACTTCAGATCTGAAACTCGAACACGAAAATCTCAGGAGTCGGTCGACCAACACTTGCAAACTGCTTCTACTTCGGGCACTGCGCGGCAAGAAAGACTAAAGAAAATGGCGTCGGCTGCATCTTTTATACCCCTGACGACCTGACGTCAGGGAAGGGGCAACAGCAGCCGATGCAGGACCCAGGACTTTGGAATTCAGGCCGACTGAGGGCAACCTACCAGCAGGATTACCCAAATGTAATGACTGCAACAGTGAAACACGAAGAATATCTAGTTTTGGTCATCAATGAATCCCCCAGCTGATCTTTGTCAGATGTAAAATACACATCACCAATGCCAAGTTCTGTACGGCAGCACTCTACAATGTATTGAAAGAAAGGTTGTGTAAAATCTTACCGTAACCATACATGTCCTTTTCTTCCATGTTGCAGTATTCAGCATATGGGTTTACTCCTCTTGTCTCACATACATACGTCCAGTATACAAAAGTTTTCAGTCCCTCAGAGGTGTGAGTGACGTCTGACGTGGCTGAGAGAATGTGGGCCATAAAAGTGACGTTGTCAGCACACACCAGCCCTCAGAGTTGAAAGCCCAAGTTGGAGCTAGTCCTAATAAGGGTAATGACAGTCCAGTGCCACCAAGACAGGGAAATGTAACCTAACAGGAAGGGAAAGTGGGTGGGAAGGAATACTGCAACATAGAAGAGAAGGACATCTATGATTATGGTAAGATTTTACACAAATTTTCTATGTCCTTCTGTTCCCATGTTGCAGTATTCAGCATATGGGTGAGTGCCAAAGTTCACTGTGACTGGGGAGGTGGTGGAATACATAAAGGATAACCCTGGCAAAACCCTGCCCTGGATCTAGAGATGTGGTCAAGTTTGTAGTGTTTGGTGAAGGTGTGAACAGAAAACCAAGTACCTGCCTCCAAGATAGTAGAGGTATCCAGGCCCTTAAAGAAGACTCCTGAAGAAGCTATGGCTCTGGTGGAATGTGCTTTAACTGCACCTTGCAGGGATTTACCATGGAACTGGCAGCAGAAGGTGATGGCCTTCGAGATCCAAGAAGATATGGTCTGCTTGGACACTGCCTTCCCCAGGGCTCTGGGGTGGAAGGATACAAAGAGTTGGTCAGCCTGTCTGATGGACTTGATTTTATGCAGATAAAACCTCGTATGTCGATGCACATCCAGGGAGTGCAGTACTCTGTCACTGTCCCCCTATGGGTTGGGGAAAAAGACCAGTATGGCCTGGTTAAGGGACAGGTCATTCCCCACCTTGGGCATGAAGGATGGATTAGTTCTAAGGGTGATCCTATCCTTGTGGAAAACTAGAAAAGGAGGAATAGCCATAAGGGCTTGTAAGTTCTAATACTCTTCTGGTTGAGGTCAGGGCTACTAGCAGTACAGCCTTCCATGTGCAAAGTTTTAGAGAAGCTTTATCTGCTGGCTCAAAGAGAGGGAACATAAGATTTTCAAGCACATAGTTAAGATCCCAAGGAGGAGGGGAGGATTTCCTGGGAGGTCTGAGGTGAAGTGGCCCCTTAAGGAAGAGCTTAGAAGGAAACCTGGATGCTAAGGGTGGATCCAGAGGAAGACATGCTGAAATTGCAGACAGGTGAGCTTTGATGGATGAATAAGACAAGCCAGTCTGCAGTAGCTCACACAGATAAGGCAAGAGTAGAGGGGGTTCACTAGAGAGCGGGTCCAGCTGTCTTTTGTGATACCAAAAAGTGAATCTTTTCCACTTAGAATGGTAGGATTTTCTTGTATTTGGTTTCCTGGCCTCCTGCAAGACATTGAGCATGTCCTCGTTGTAAAGGTGTCTGAAAGGGATCAGACTCCTATCAGCCATAGGTGAGGTGTAGAAGTTGCCACTGTGGGTGAAGCAGTGACCGCTTGTGTTGTGTGAGAAGATCCACTGTGGGGGGAAACTTGTGGTGATTGCCTTTGGGCAATTGTAGAAGTAAGGGGAACCAGTGCTGTCTGGGCCAGTAGGGAGTCACCAACAAGATTTTTGGAGTGTCCTGCTGAATTTTCAGTAAGACGTTCTGAATGATTGTGAAGGGGGGGGGAGGCATAGAGATAGTTTCCCTTCCAGGAGATTGAGTAGGCATCTGCTGCCAGTGCCTGGGGTTCTGGTGTCCTGGTGCAAAAAACAGGAAGTTGCCTGTTGATGGAGGAGGCAAACAGGTCTATTTGAGGTATACCCCACCTGTGGACCAGGTCCAAGAAGACATCAAAGCATCCATTTGTGGTTGTTTGTGATGGTTCTGCTCAGATAATCTGCCTGGGAGTTGTGGCGAGAGGGAATGTAGGCCACCTGTGGAGTGATTCCCTGTGAGGTGGCAAATTCCGATACTAGAAGGCTAGTCTGAAGAGCAGGTAAGACTTGGTCCCTCCCTGCTTGCTGAGATACCACAGTACAGTGGTGTTGTCTGTGTAAATCTTCAACGGGCCCTGCTGGAGGAAAGGCCGAAACGCCTGGAGGGCCAGAAGAATTGCCTTCATCTCTCGGGCACTGATGTGTTCCAGTTTGTGAGGTTTTGGCCACAGGCCCTGCACCCATCAATGGCCCAGAGTTGCTCCCCAGCCCAAGTCTGAGGCATGTGTGTGCATGACCTGTGTAGGCTGAGGTCGTTGAAGGGGTAAGACCTGGGTTGTGGTTCAGCTGTACCAACCACCACTATATTTCCTTTTTCAGGCAAGGGAGAAGGGGCACTCTGTGCTCCAGAGGATGGGAGTGCTGTGTCCAGACTGATCAAAGATACCACTGTGACCTTCTCATATGCAGTCTTGCTAAAGGTAGCACGGAGATGGTGGCTGCCATGTAGCCCAACAGTCTGAGGAACTGCCTTGCTGTCAATTCCGTGGAATGGAGGACCAGAAAGAGATGTTCTGTCAATGAATTCACTTTGAGGGGTGGTAGGTATACTTCCATGAGGTCTGAGCATTTTCTGCACCAGAGGAAGACAACATCTTGGGTTGGCTGGAGATGGGATTTTGGGAAGTCTAGCTGGAATCCCAGCGACTGTAGAATGGCCACTACAACGTGGATGTGCAGCTGGAGGGTCTCTTGGCTGGCAGCCTGGATCAACATGTCATCTAGGTAAGGGAATATCTGTATTCCCTTTGTCCTGCAATAAGTGATCACGGGGCCAAGCATTTTGTGAAGACTCTGGGTGCACTGGAGAGCCCAAAAGGCAAGGCAGACAATTGTAAATGAGAAGAGCCCACCAAGAATCTCAGGCATTTCCTGTAAGTTGGTTTTATTGGGATGTAGAGATAAGCATCCTTTATATCTAATGTTGCCATGAACACTTGGGGGATCACGTGAGGGAATAGGACTGGAAGGGTCAGCATTCTGAAGGTAGGGACCCTTAAGAAAAGGTTGAGATGGGAGAAGTCTAGTATAGGTCTCCAGGGTCCATCTTTCTGGGAGACCAGGCTTCTGCAGCTGCGGGGACTGGTTCAATGGTGCCCTGAGCTAGCAGAGTCTGCACTACTGGTTGCAAGAGGTACAACTGTTGTGTAGTTAGTTGTGGGATGCTTCTCCCTCTTGGAGTGGAGATCCAGGGCATGAAGTAACCGCTCTGTAGTATGGACAGTACCCACTTGTCTGAGGTGAGGTTGGTCCACACAGGGAGGCAGTGAGAGAGGTGGGCTGACAGTGGTATAGAAGGAGGGGGTGGGGGTGGCAGGTAGTCAGATGCTACCTGCCCTGTCTTGAAAGGGCGGTCCCTGGCTAGAGGAGGAGGGTGCACTAGCTTGAGAAGGTTGTTTCCTTGTAGGCTTCCTAGGCCTTGAAGAAGCAGCAGGATGAGAGTATTTCCTAATAAACTGAGTTTTAGCTGGATAGTTTCTTTGGAACTTAGTAATGGGAGAAACCAGCAAATATTTAAGGTCCTGCATTTCTTTACCTTTTTGCTGGAGTGACTTGAAAAGGTCTGCTTTAGAGCCAAACAATGCAGTACTGTCCAATGGAGCATCAATAAGCTTTGCTCTTTAATCATCAGGCAGGGGTTGGAGGCGAAGCCAAGAGTATCTACGTAAGGCAGATGCTGATGTTGCTGACCTGGTTGAGGATTCAGCAGCATCATAACTGCACTTGATAGAGTGCCTGGTAACATGGGAAAAGAGGGTCAGGAGAGAAGACAGTGAGGCTTTGGCAGAGCAGTCTGGAATATCAGTTAGGAGTTTGGTGGCAGATTCCAAGACAGATAAGGCATACTTGGCCATGTGAGTTTGGCAATTTGTCACTCTGAAAGGCAAGGTAGCAGAAGTATAAATCTTTTTACCCAGCCGTTCCATTGTTTTGCTGTCTGTCAGCAGGGAGAATGGTGGTAGTGGGCAGGAGCTTAGAGGTCTTGTCCATCGAGATGGAGACAGTGGCTGGATCAGCAGGTGGGCACTTAAGCAGATGCTTAGCAGTGTCAGGCACCTTGTAAAGTCTGTCTGGTCTGCGTGCAGCAAGAGGTTGGGAGTCTGGGTAAAGAGATGCTGAGGAGAAAGCATCTCAAAACGCAGGCAGGATAGGTGGAACACTAGATGAATTTGGGGAATCCATCTGAATGAGGTCATATCTTTTTTGGACCTCAGTCATTTTAGAGGATTCCCATTTGAAGTGTTCCTTCATCCTGGAGATAGTTTCTCACATGTCAAGTCTTCTGCTGGGGAGTCAGGTTCAAATGATTCTTCCTCAGGGGAGCCATACCCCAAAGGGGAAGAAATCTGTGAAGTATAAGACAGTGATTCCTCTGAGGAGTCAGAGAAGTTTTCCTCTTCCCTTGTGATAGGGTCTGAGGTCAGAGGCTTAGGACCCAGGAGTGGAGGGGATGTGGAAGCACTAACATTAGAGGTAGGCCTCAAAGCCATGAAAGCACTAAAAAGGCTTTGATTAAAAGCCTGCCAATCAGGCATGCTTTCAGGAGAGGGAGAAATATGCCTACTTTTTTTTCCTTTCTTTTAAGGGGCCTAGCAGGTGTCTGTCACCTGGAATCTGGAGATTTCAAAGGGTTGGAGGGATCAGACGGGCCTTCAGAGAAAGTACAGTTGTGTACACTTACCATAAATGTAGATGTTCAAGTGTATTCACTGTTGCAGTCATCACAATTGGGTTATCCCTGCCAGGGTAGCCCTCAGCCGGCCCGAATACCAGAGGTGTTGTATTTTTGCATTGGTTGCTGTCGCTTCAGGACTAACTTCAGGTCGTCAGTAGTATAAAGTAAGGCAGCCGGTGCCATTACATCAGTTTTTCTTGCCCTAACCTGTCAGGAGCCCCCAAGTAGGAGCCAGGTTCTGGTGGAAGAACCCCACCAGTAGAAAGTAAATACCAATATGTCCCTTGTAAGGAAAACCAGGACTGCAACAGTGAATACACTCGAACATCTGCATTTACAGTAAGTGTACACAACTATACTATGTTTTTCGTGTTTCACTGTTGCAGTCATCACATTTGGGTTGATTCCCATAGCTGAGGAAATGGGTGGAGGCAGTCAAAGAAACTAAGGGCTAGTGGTAATGCCTGGTAAAAGTGTGAACAGATGTCCAGGTGCCAGCCTCCAGGATGTCTGTGGTGGGGAATCCTCTGAGAAAAGCTGCAGAGGTGGAGGCTGCTCTGGTGGAGTGAGTCCTGACCCCCTTGGGGGGAGGCTTTCCATGTTGTTTGTAGCAGAAATGGATGCAGTGTGCTATCGATTTGGATATAGTTTGTTTGGAGATGGCTTTGCCTTCTGTCCCTGTAGCAAAGCTAACCAGCAATTGATCAGACTTTCTGAAGGACTTGCTTTTGGTAGATCTGGGAACCCTTCTGGGGTTGGAAGGATGTGGAAGGAAAATTTGTATCCCTGAGACACTGTGTTCAGAACCCAGTGGTCGTTGATAATGGTGGCCCAGGTGCTTGCGTGAAAGGAGTTTTTTCCTCCTAGGGGTAAATGAAGGTGGGCAGAGGGAGGGGGTGGGGGAGGTGAGTCACTGTGAGTTCTTACCACAAGGGGGTGGCTTAGGACTCCCTGGTTTTGAAGTGGAGGTAGCCCACTGCTTAGATCTCTGCATTCCCTGTGGCTGCTGTCTGGGGGGTCTGGTTCCCCGGGGCCTAGGCTGGACTGGCTTAGTGGGAGCAGGAAAGGACCAGTGTTTGGTGGGACAATGTCTGCTGAACCTGGGTGGCTGGACCTGCAAGAAATCCTTAACTGTTTGCATAGGTTTTGCTTTTTCTTCCAACTTTTTTAAGACCTCTTCTGCCTTAGTGCCAAATAAGTTAGCTTTGTGCAAGGGGGCATCGAACAATTCAGATTTGACATACTCTGGCAAGGGCTTTTTCTTAAGCCATGCATACCTTCTAATGACAGATCCAATGACTGCTGCCCTGCAAGAAGCTTCTAGGGCATCAAAACCACAGTGCAAGGTGTGTTTCGTTACTTGACTTGCAGAATGCATCAACTCTTGTAATTATTTAGATTCTGCCCAAGTAGGAAAAGAAGACATTTTTTATTTGAGGAGTTCGAGGGTATGTTGCTGAAATTTTAGCACATGGAACTGACAATTTAGTGCCCTGACAGCAAGAGTAGCAGAGGTGTATACTTTTTTACCCCATCTGTCTAGTGCTAGGAAATCCCTATCTGAGGGGGTGGGATTCTTAGCAGAGGTTGCTTTAATCCCTTTAGGCCCTTGAGAAATTACCTCAGGGTCAGCAGTAAGATTTTTAAAAATAAATTTTTTGTGAGTCAGGGACTCTACAGTACCTGTCTGGTTTTCTGGGTGCAGGAGGGAGGGTGCCAGGAGTCAAGCTGGATTCCAGGAAAACATCCTCCACAACATCCAGGACTGGGGGGGATGGCCAAGGGTCTGAGCTCTAGAAGATCTAGGAATTCCCTGAGTCTCTTTTTAGACCGAGGGTAGTCTTGACTCTCCCACTGGAAATGATCCCTTAAGGTATGCAGGGTTTCCCCAAAGGTAAAATCTTCTGGGGGAGAGGAAGAAGGAATGGAATCCTCTGCATCAGAATCCTCATAAGTAGAGAGGGGTTGCATGTCTTCATATTCAGATGCATCAGTGTCATCTGACTCTTGTTCAGACAAAAACTACAGGGGACAGATCTCTTTTCCTTTTGGACGGGGTAACTTGGCTTCCCCTGATCAGCATGATAAGGTCTTCCACCATTTTAAGCATTTGAGACTGGGGCAAGGAAGCAGAAGCCTGAGAGTGGGTCATCAGTTTCTTGGGTGTGGTTCGTACCCTGGACCTTAGAAACTCGGTCATTTTTGAAAGAACGGTAGTCGCGAAAGAAGACGTCGGTTTGTGTCGAGAATCGGTAGTGTGAAGGACTTCCTCGGAAGCCAGTGCCTGCTCAGCGGCTCCGGACCCATCCAAGGTAGAGACGACCGCAGGATCCTTAGTCAAAGAAGAGTTTTGCTGCATACCGGGCTCCGAAAGGGTCTCGATAGCGGCCTGCGAATCCACAGAAGCGGGCATCAGGGGCTGCAAAAGCACCTCACTGAGGACCGGAGAACTGACTAGCTTAAGGGAAGCGTCATTGGTAGGTTTGGACCTGTGCGGTCTGTCTCTGTCTTTAGCTTTACATTTTTTCGGAAGATCTGCTGTTGGATGGCTTACTGAAGCCATATCACAATTAGAGGACTGTAAGAGAAAATATCTGGCTACAATAAGGGCCTGACAATGGATAGTTCTGGTGTTGAACAAAGCACAGAAGCGAAAATGGGATACATTGTGGTTTGGGGCTAAACAAGTGACGCAGTAAGAATGGAAGTCTTGGTGTGGTATTTGCTTTCCACAGGCGAGAATAAATAAATAAATAAATAAATGAGACAATTAACTTTTTCTGACATCGGTTAGTGCAAGAAAAAAGGATCCCCACCAGGGTACTTAGTTTTAGAAGACTTCAACTTCAATTCGGTAGACGAAACTCAGGTAGCAGCCAACCAGCACTCATGCAAACTGTTTCTGCTTGTGGCTCCACAGCAAGAAAAACAGATGTAATGGCGTTGACTGCCTTACTTTATACTACTGATGACCTGATGTCAGTCCTGAAGCGACAGCAACCGACGCAGAAATACTAAGTGTCTGGTATTCAGGCCGGCTGAGGGCTACCCTGGGCAGGGATAACCCAAATGCGATGACTGCAACAGTGAAACATGAAGAACATAGCAGGTCCACCCCCCCCCCCCACGTCAGAAACTGGCACTGGTATAGCCTCTGAGGATGTGCTCTTGCAGAGGGATTGTGCAGCATCTATGGAGGTACCCGCTCTATCCAATGCGGCTGATTCGGATCCTTCTACCAGGCTGATGTGAGCAATAGGCTGAGGATCAGGCGGAAGAGGCACAGCGGTAGATGAAGACCATAGGGTCTTGGCCTTCTTTTTTGGCAGTTATGAAGAAACATCTGAGGAGCATTCCATCCCTAAAGTAATCAGCTTAAGGCAAGGTTTTCCAAGTAAAGGTTTAACGCATGCAAGTGGCTACACAGGGTCTTGGGTATAAACACCTGGCAAATGGGGCAGGCCTTGTGGTCGTGTGACCATCCCAAACAGAAAAGGCACTTACCGTGGGCATCCTTGTGAGGGATCTGGTGGCCACACTGACACTTACCCTTTCTGGATGACATGAGCAGGCAATACAATTTTAAAGAAGGACTGAAAAGGTCCCCAATGGGGTACTTATCTTACTGATTCAAATCCGATGTCAGCGGTAGCAGTAACACCTGGAGTACGACTGGTGGCTGAGAAGTTCTGAGGGCTGCTGTGTGCCAATGTCACTTTTATGGCCCACATCCACTCAGCTACGTCAGACGTCACACGCACCTCAGAGGGACTAAGAATGTTTGTATACTGGCCGTAAGTATGTGAGACAGAGGAGTAAACCCATATGCTGAATACTGCAACATGGGAATAGAAGGACATCAGCATCAAGAGCAACAAACGTACTTCCATATGAACTGAAGAGAAACATAACAAGACATGCGTCTGGAGCATTTCTCCCTGGGCCTCCACTGACAAATGGCTTTGTTCCAAGTCGGACTTTCCCAGTTAAGAAATGTTAAATAAATAAAATAACCATTACACATCAGAAGAGTGTAATTCAAAGACCCACAGCATGAGTATATTACAGAAATGTGTTCTTTAATCTGAGTTCTTGAAGAAGGCACAACAAAGCAGTTAAGGCCATAATATCTTACAGACTGGTAAGATTCTATACAGACCAAGTAGTACTCCTTAAACCTCATATAATATCTTTGAAAACTGCTCAATCAAAAAGCAGCTCTAATCACTGATGCCATGTCTGACATGTACTCAACCAGCCATTTCCTAAAAATGACATCCTGCTGAGGGTAGGGGTGACAGCAATTTGACCACAGCGGACCAGACTTCCCTATCCCCTGAAACAGTCTCTAGTTCCTCTTGGGGGATGACAAGGTCCAAGCAAAATAACTGAGATATGTAATCTCCCCAGTGTGCCTTGGGTAAGGCCTGGGGCCTTTATCCCACTGGGCTGTTCTTAGTATATCTCTACCATGGGAAACACACCGAGTGTATCCACACTGCATGTACAAACCAACTCAAAGATCTTCCTGGATTCAACAGGCCCTCAAAGTCACAGGGAGTTAGCCAAGCTCAGCAACTGCAAACATCAACCTCATTTCTACTGCCTCTTACTGTAATTTCATCCTTTCAGTCTGTACCCCAAAATATATGCAAAATGGGAGGACTGGGAAGGAGATTTGGCGGTAAATTGAAAGATTTGTACTAGGACTCTGCTCTCGCCTTACCAGCCCACTCCGGTACAACTCTACAGTACTGTCACTGCTACACTCATCCATTGGTCAGTCTCTCAAACTCCTAGACACTAACTCTTGAAAAAAAAAAAAACTCAAGGTACTTAAAATCTTCCACAAAAGCTATGTGCCCCCCCCCCCAACAAGAAAGAGCAATTCACTCTTCCAGGAAAGAATCATGACCATGGATATGGAAGTACTTATTTTCATCTCACTTGCATCACACTCAGCAGCGAAATGCTGAGAACTCACTCAAGAGATCACAGTCACTTGCGGCTTTTCTCCCATATGTCATCTAAATGGGAATGCCCATGTCGTATTCCAACATAAACCCCTCAGATCCACCTCTCCATCTCTCTTACTATGCTCCACTGTAACCAACGTATTTTTTCTCTCCCTTAACCAATGCTTCTTTTCCATATCTTAACTTTCGATTCCCTTCCAGAGTCCAATTTCCCTCTCTAATATCCTTCTTACTATGCCTCCTTGCTCATATAATATTACACTATTCTCCCCTCACAATACATTTTCACATAATCCTGACAGGACCTAGCAGCTCTATGTTCTACAAATGTCCTTGATAAGTACTCTGACAAAATGTTTTTATATTCTGAGATTTTTCAGTCTACCTGCCATGAACTATTAGTCACTGTCAATATGTACACCATGATCTTTACAAACTGTTTATCCTTATGTGAATATGTCTTTTTCTGTACATACTATTGTGTGTTTTGTTTTTGCAATATCGTATTCATTTAAACTGTAATTATTGTAACTGTAAAATATGGAGCTTTTCTCCCTGGGCCTCCACTGAAAACAGGCTCTTTATCAGCCTAGTGGACTATCCCAGTCATCAAACTTAAATAAAAAAAAAATAAATAAAGAGGTCATCATCATTACCATTTGCAAACAGCAGCGATGCAACCCTTACATCTACAAACTGGATACCCACCAAAGTTCACCTACACTTTAATATTTTCTCCATGAAAATCACGAACAAGAGTGGAGGTGAGGCACATCTCTGGCACAGTCTAACTGGTCATATACATATATATATATATATATATATATATATATATATATATAGATATAGATACACATACCTTCCTTAGGTCCACACAACACAAGTTGAGTAGGCAAGCAAATTCCTATGCTCTCCTAACAGCTATGGAAGAGCATAACTGCAGCACACACTGCTGTTCTTTTTGAAAAACACCTCCCAAATTGCCCATCTGGAGGTACTGGATCCACCTTTCATACAATAGAAAGCATGATAAAATATGACACCTCAACAGTATCCACAGTGCCTTTAGCCTATACACTGTCCAGTCTTGGCATTGTGGAGCTTAATTGCTGAAGTGACCTCAAGTACAAACATGGATGCAGTTTCATCAGCTAGCGCTGGATCTGTTCAGTCATAGTCTTGTTTGTATGAACCAATTCACTACAAAGTGGTGATCAGGAGACAACTCTCCTCTTTTGACACGAGCGCTTGGAATGCATGGCCTCTAGGCCAATGACATGACTACAAAGTCCTCATCAACCTTTTGCCCAAGGATATCTGGTGCCAAGCACACTTATGAGCAGTTTTGAGTTTGAACAATGAATTCAAAATGTATTATCTGGCATATTGGTTATTACTGGCAACTGCCACAGAGATTAAGGTTGGGACTTTTAAATCCTGTGATACAGGGTTTGATTTTTGTCTACTATTACCTTGAGCAAGCCACGTAACAAGACATTGCTTCTGGGTCACCGCTGAAAAGAGACTGTCTGTCCAGTCAGTATTATTATTATTATTAGATAATGACAAGACTATGGCTCCCTAAGCATTTCAATCTTATACTCTAATAAGAGTACGAATTCTTGAAGGGACTTGGCCCATAACTCCGTGTATTATTGTCTGAAATTGAAGCCGCATGATTTTGATGTTGTCTGCTATGTTTTATCCATGTTTGTCACCCTACTGAAAACTGCATATTATACTTATCTCTAAATGTTTCTATTGTTCCTAATGTATTTATACTCTGTTTTCTGAAGCTTTTCTCCCAGGCCCTCCACTGAAAATGGACATATATCCAGTCAGACTTTCCCAGTAATCAAATGTAAAATACATAAAATAAAATAAATAAAATTATTGTTGTTATTATTATCCATGACTAGCACAGCAATCTAACAACAATGCACTATTGCTGCGTTGATCAGGCAAAACTTTATTTTCAATCATTACCCACATGAACTGTTTGCTAAATGATTGGATGAAACAGCAGAAGGATGCAAATAAACTGGAAAGCTAAGCAGATGCTGCAGAAAAACAATGTGGCTGAAGCAACTGTTTCTGACCACCTTCACTACAAGCTGCCCACATTCAGCATGACAAGAGACAAAAATGCTGTGGAACTATTTCAAAAAGTATTACTGGATTATCTACCTGCCTTCTCCTAGGTAAACTACATGTCCTTCCTAAACAGTCCTGTTTTATGCAAAAGTGCAGGTGCTGAGGGTGCACATTCAATATCAGCAACAGCTATGTTCCATTCTGCACACTCTCTGAACAGGAGACTAACAAATCAATGGACAAAAGCACAACCAAAATTAAAACCACTTGGGGATACAACTATGTTTAGTTCAGGTACAGACAACCATGTTGCTGTGAAACATGAATGGAGGTTCAAAAGTTAATAGAACTGCGGTGGTGGTGCTGCGGCAGCGTTGTCACCTTTCAGTAAGACGTTGTCCTGTTTGATTCTCAGCTAGAGCGTCTTCTGTGTGGAGACATGCATGAGTGGGCGCACCTTCATTGAAGGTTGTGCGTCAGGGCCTGCAACTCGGCACGTAAAAATCTACTGCCAATCATTAGCGGACTGGAGTTCCGCTGTGGCGACCCCTAACTGTGAAAAGCCGAAAGACACAACAACCAAATCCTTCACAATAATGTTGCTGCTACAAAGAAAAAATGTCATCTGGGACACGAATCAGACATTGCAGAAAGAAAATGGACTAAAGAGTGGGCGAAGAGAACCTCAATATTAAATTTACACTCCAATATGACACTGTGTCCTTCAGTCACTACTCAAGTGGAAATAAAAATAAAAGTATTTTTAGGAAATATTTTAACCAGATATGACGATGAAACTCTAAGACACAAATTATAAATGAAAACGGAGCAAATGTGAGCTTTATCAAGGAACACCATGACAAAGGTCAAAGGACTGGCTCAAAAACCCTAACACTAAGGCAGGAATGGCACAAACAAGCCAATTTGCCACTGGTCCATATAAAGGAACATTTCTATTCAACTGAGCAAGTTTTTTTGTGGGTGGCTTTTTAGCAACTTCCAAAATCTGCCACAACAGAAGAATGAGCAATTATCCAGGCAATTATTTATTGATGTCTGGAATTATATGTTTTACGAAGTTTTGGGGCAGGAAATATTTCTAGACTGGTAGTCTAATAGCAAGCAATAACGCCCAACAGGATGTGCGTTATTGTTTGGCATCGGGCCTCTACACTCCTGGAAGGGCTTTATTTCCACAATAACTCACACCTTGGAGGGCATTACTGCGCTTAGAGAATAGGTTGTCCGTAAAACTGTTGTTTTACTTAGTCCTTTTTTTATTACTACATTACTTTGTTTTTTAACATTTTTAATGTAAAATAGTTCCTCTTCCTAAGATTTCAAACTTGCTGTAGTGCTGGAGGAAGCATTTTATATTTAAGATATAACACTTTAAAAATATCCAGGTATTTATTTTTTGGTCAGTTACTCCTAAAACATTTGATTTGTTGCCAGTCCTTGGAGATAGAAGTTACTAAATAATGACAGACATTTGAGGTTCAGACTTTTATTTCCTTCAGAAAATTCAAGCTAACATAAATCCTTTTATTTAAACAAGTTTGTAATTTTATAAGAGCAATAATTAAAATCTGTTCCTATTTTTGAGCCTTTGTTCACCCTTCATTTTAGGCTTTATCCAGATTTCTTCAGCTGAAAGGTCCAGAGGTATGCAAATCTCTTTACTGCTGCCAGCAGTCGATCTCACTCACTTTCTCACACACACAGCGCTCTGCTTCAGAAAATGCATGCCAACACAAATCATTTAAAATCTTCATATTTTGAGCCTTTGTCCCCTGTTTATTTTAGGCTTATCCAGATATCTTGATCTAAGAGAGGTTGAGAGGTACGCAAACCTCTTTACTGCTGCCAGGGGATTGCTCGATTGCTCTCATTCTTCACACACACACACACACACAAACAAGCACGCAGATACACTTCCTTCTATTTCACTCGATCTCTCTTTCTTACTAATATATTCATACACACACACAAACACACACACACACTTTATTTTTTTTCCTTATTTTACACTTGCTAAACAGCAAAAGTGTTTAGCGAATGTACAATAAAGGCAGCCATTAGGATTTTTCAGTCCAAACTCCATGGCAGCTTAATAAGGTGTTGTGAAGCCATGGACCTGTTTTTCAAGCGGGCATTGCCTCTAGATTAACACCCTGCTGGATACGTTCTCTCTCTAAATCAGGGTGCGATCAACAAGTCGCCTATTCTCTAAGTCTCATTAAGGCTAGCTTCAAGACAGAATAGTTGTGTGAAAACTTACCATAACCTTAGATGTCCTTCTCTTCCATGTTGCAGTATTCATTACAGTAGGGAGGTTGCTGCCTGCAGCGCCACCATCTGGCCAGTATACCAAAGTCTTTGCTCCAGGAGGGTACGTGTGGTGTCCCTTGTCAGGGCCATAAACTGATGTAGGGTATAAAAGTGAAGTCTCCATGTACCCTCTTCAGAATGAACTGCCGCATAAAGTAGTACTCCTGTGGGTTAAGAGAGGGTCCTACTAGGGAGACCCTTAGACTTGCATGTAGACTAGACCTAAGGTAGTGGGGGTAGGCTGTGTTGAGTGTGGAGACTGGGGAAGAGAATGACTATGTCCCCAAAGTTATGCCATGGTATGTTAGGTAAGGTACAGGGGGGCAGATGGGTGGGACTGAATACTGCAACATGGAAGAGAAGGACATCTAAGGTTATGGTAAGTTCTTACACAACTATTCTGTCCTTCTATTCTCATGTTGCAGTATTCATTACAGTAGGGAGAGCACCAGAGCTTTAGGTATGAGCACGGGTGGAGGATTGGGTTCCGTGGTCAATGAGGCCTTGGAGAATTGACCTGGCAAACCCTGCACTTGAGGCTAGGTCCAGTTTGTAATGCTTGGTAAAGGTGTGAACCAAGGTCCAAGTGGCTGTTTCTAAAATGGAAGCGTAATCAATCCCTTTGAAAAAGGCAGCTGAGGCAGCAGCTGCCCTGGTAGAGGGAGGTTTGACATGGCCATGCAAGGATTTTCCATGATAGGAATAGCACATGACAGTGGATTTTGAGATCCATGAAGAAATGGTCTGTTTGGAGACTGCCTTCCCTAGAGCTCTCGGATGGCAGGAGATGAATAATTGGGTCACACTTTCTAATAGGTTTGGTTTTGTCTAAGTAGCACCTCAGTTGCCTGTGGACCAAGGAATGGAGAGTCCTCTGTGAGGAATTTTGTGGATGAGGGTAAAAAACTGGTAGATTAATTGTATGGTTTAATGAGAGTTCATTAACCACCTTGGGCATGAAAGAGGGGTTGGTCATAGGTTCATACTAGGCTATCTGCCCTAGGGCATTTATAAGCCTAGCCACAGTGTGTTTGGCTTTCACCACCCATTTTAAATTAATTTTGCTATGCCCTTTTTCGAGGTTAGTATACTGTGCCTCTGTCTAACAGTGACACAGAAGTGATACCCGGGGTAAACCTACGATCTCCCATCCACTCATCAAGATTCTTCTTGAAGAGAGTCAATGAGGGACTCTGCCTAACCTGGACTGGGATTTTATTCCAGAGTGAAGGGAGCCTCTGGGTTATGAATCTGTCCCTCCAGCATGTCCTATTTATTTCAGTGCTGAGGGTCAAGTCTCTCGAGCGCGTAGCTCGATGGGATTTGGATTTTCAGAGGTGCAGCATGTCCATTAATTCCGGGTTGGACATGGCTTTATACGGCAGGCACAGATCGCCTCTGAGCAGGCGGTATGCCACTGAGTAGAGCTGGAGTTTCTTTAACCGGGCAGCATATGGCATCTGTTTGAGCCCTTTGATCCTCTTGGTGAGGTACTTTTGGGGTCTTTCCAGTTGCTGTAGGTGTCTGGTAAGGTACATCCCAAAAGGGGCATTGTACTCAATTATGGGCCTGATGAGGGATGAGTAAAGAGGCACGATGACCTCCCCTGATCTAGATGTGAATCCCTTCATGATTAGGTGGGCTATATAAAATGTTTTTCTAACTGCTTTGGCCACGTGGTTGTCAAATGAGAGATTGCTATCAACTTGGGTCCCCAGGTCCCTATTACTTCTTCTGTACTTAAAGGATTACCACCTATGTGGTAATTTGTGGGCACTTTGCTTTTGCCAAAGGGGATGACTATACACTTTTTGGCGTTTAGCTTGAGGCCATGGCTCTGGCACCAGTTGTCTGTTTCTATGAGGCCCTTTTGGAGGATGCTTGTGTCGGCTGGAGAGTCGATTATGGCGCCCAGTTTGCAGTCATCTGCGAACTTGGTCAGCCACAGTCCTTCCGTGTTGGCCTGTACCTCCGAGAAATATATACCAAACAAGAGAGGTCCCAGGACTGAGCCTTGTGGGACGCCACTTGTAACTGGTTTGGAGTCTGACATGGCTCCAGCAATTCTAACCATGTGGGTTCTGTCCTTGAGCCAGTTTGCAACCCATCTAGTGACATAGGGGTTTATATTTAAGCTGGTGAGCTTATCTACAATTCTGGGGTAGCGGTTGCTTGGGTGTCTGCTTTGGAGGTCTCTGCTGCTTAGGCAGATTTTTCTTTACAGCCTCCGAGTATGTTTTTGTGTGTTTGGTTTGCTGTCGTGGTAGGTCTATGTGAGACTGGAATTGTAGTGAGTGTTGTTTCCTTCTCCTCCTGACTGGTTACGCCAGTACTGTGTTGAGAGAGCTTAGCCTCCAGTTTGGCTATATGGTTGCATCTCTCACATTTGTTGGAATTTGTTGGGAGGAGGAGAGGGTTGTCTGTGTACATGAGGCAGTTGTAACATTGCCTCAAGATTCCCAGATTCACCAGCTGGACCGGAGAGGAGATTGACAACTGACCTTTGGACATGCTAGAATAGTATTGGGAATTCCTTTATAATTGAAAAAAAGGGCCAATGGGGAACAAGGTACTCAAGGGGAGTTTGTGAGGGTGTAGTGCTTTTAATTTTTTAGTGCTAGGAACAGTTCACAATATAAAAAACACACGCACTTTGATAAAAGTAAACCCGAAACCATCAAATAGTTTACAACATTCTTTTTTACTATTTTCATCCAGTACAACCCCCATAGGGATCTTAAAAAACCGGAGTCCCACAGGTACAACACTTTTGTCAAGACATTTCTTTAAATAATTATTGTCCAGTTGGAGGCTTTTCAGAACCTTAAGTTTCTTACCAAATGAAAATATAGTGTCTTTCAAACATTTTTCACCATGTTTACCTTCATTATTGTTGTTGCTAACAACACCCCTCCCAGTATCTCCAAACTCATGCTGACCCTCCAAAAAAGTATTATAGTTGTAATGCCCATGAGAGGGATTAGTGGTTATCTGTTTTACAGTACCTTTATCTTTACCATACGCCGCAAATGCGTATGTTTTTTTTTTTTGGAACAGTTCTTTTTGGCCTCGCTCCCGAAAAATTCAATTCCCCTTCCGATCCGTTCCTACTAACCCCTGCATGGTTTTTGTCCTGTCCAAGATCCTCGGAACGCGACCTAATGGAAGCTGGTTTGTCCGTTGGATTACCGTCTTAGACTTAATGCCTCTGTGTACCCGGGAATAAATGACCACATTTCCATCAAACCAATATTGGACAACTCTGGGTAACTAAGGGTATATGTAGTATGTATATAATGTATAAGAGTCTGTTATGACAATGTATGACTATTAACAGGATATGTATTGTGGATATGTGAACTATCAATATGTGTAATACGAAAGGAGTTTTTATATGTTAGGTATGTTTTTTAAAGTGTATATTCAGCATGTTGTTATTTAAATGTGTCGTATATTATTGGGGAAGTTAGTATGAAGGTTTAAAGTGAGAGTTCAGCACTTTTAATTTTTAAATTAGATAATTATGTCAGGTGTTTATTAAGTGAGTGTCATGTGATGTGAAGTGTATATAAATGTGATTTGAGTGTAATTATTAGTGTTCTGATGAAGTCATGGAGTGATGAAAGCGCTTAACGTCTATTTTGTGTTTTAAGAATAAATTCTTCAGTTTTAACCTGACAACTGAGTTTTGAACTTGTGCTGCTTGTGCTGGACGTATCGTGCCCTTAGGAACTGGAGTGCGTGTGTTTTTTATAATTTTTTAGTGCTGACTTAGTGAGCAAGTGCCAGGTAACTTAAATGCAATGTGCTACAGGTAACTTAAATGCAAAAACGACAAAACAGTAACTTTCTTTCAAGTGAAACAAGGAAAAAAGTACAGTAAGCAATGCAGATATCACTAGGGATCCACAGAAGCGCTGAAAAGCCGTGTTTTAGGTGGAATTAGCGTTTCAGGGAAATAAGCAAGCATACAAACAAAGCTAGATTCAGCAGGCCTGGATCTAGTCTATGCTACAGCAAACAAGGTGTACCAATTTCAGTAAGAAACAGTTCAAATATACAGGCACTATAAGCCTTTAACCAGAAATTCCCAGCTCAGAAGGGCAGAGTCCAGCCTCTCCTCCCACAAGAGTGCAGACCACGAACCTTCTTAATGTAAAATAACTGGCCTGAAGCCCAAGTGCTTAAACCAGACCAAATACACTTTTAGAATAACAGACACTGAGCCCTCAATAAGCAGTTCCCAACTTAGAAGGATGTAAGCTACCTGTCCTGCCACCACAGTGCAGGCCACAAACCTTCCTAATGTAAAACAACTGGTCTGAAGCCCAAGTGCTTAATCCAAAAGACTTAGAATGATAATCAAGTTACTACCAAGCAGTAATAAATACAATTGAATACTTTAAAGAATGCCTGGATTAGTGCTCAAGTTATACAAACAAAGCTAGATTCAGCAGGCCTGGATCTAGTCTATGCTACAGCAAACAAGGTGTACCAATTTCAGTAAGAAGCAGTTCAAATATGCAGGCACTATAAGCCTTTAACCAGAAATTCCCAGCTCAGAAGGGCAGAGTCCAGCATCTCCTCCCACAAGAGTGCAGACCACGAACCCTCTTAATGTAAAATAACTGGCCTGAAGCCCAAGTGCTTAAACCAGAATTAATACACTTTTAGAATAACAGACACTGAGCACTCAATCAGCAGTTCCCAACTTAGAAGGATGTAAGCTACCTGTTCTGCCACTACAGTACAGACCACAAACCTTCTTAATGTAAAACAACTGGTCTGAAGCCCAAGTGCTTAAACTAAAAGGCTTAGAATGAGTTACACCAAGCAGTAATAAATAACAACGGAGTACTTTTAAGATGACACAAAAGCAAAATAAAGTAGGAAGAAACACAAATACAGTAAAAGCAGATAATTTTTTTTTTGAGAGCAACACTGTCCTTGTGGAAAATAAGATAAGGAGAGGTAGCCATAAGGGTTTGTATCTCTGATACCCTCCTGGCGGAGGTGAGGGCCACTAGTAGAACTGTTTTCAGTGTGCATAGTTTCAGAGATACTGAATGAGCTGGTTCAAAAGGTGGCAATGTGAGTTTTTTTAGTATGAAATTCAGGTCCCAAGGAGGGGTATAGGTTTTCTGGGGAGTCTGATATGAAGTACTCCTTTCAGAAAAAGCTTGACTTCCAATCTTGAAACCAGAGGAGGTGATATGGGCAGACAAACAGAGATGGGAGATAAGTGGGCTTTGACTGAAGAGTAAGTTAGTCCTGAGTGAAGTAGCTCACACAAATAGGAAAGGACCATAAGTATAGAAGTAGTCAGAGGGCCCTGGTTTTTCCATTGACACCACTTGGAGAATCTGCCCCATTTAGATACATAATTTCTCCTGGTACTAGGTTTTCTGTCTTCCTGCAGAACACTGAGTACGTCCTCTGAATATATTTATTTTACATTTGTTGACTGGGATAGTCCATCTGGATGTGAGCCCATTTTCAGCAAAGGCCCAGGGAGAAAAGCTCCAATAAAACAACAACATTGACAGGTACAGTGTTGGTTTTACACAGAATTTAACAGAAATATCTAGAGACAATAAAGAAAGTACAATATACAATAGGCACTTTAGTGAAAAGGAGAACGTTATTACAATATAGTAAAGTCATAGATATATATATATATATATATATATAATTTTTTTTGAGGGCAGGGGTCCATCTTTAGTTGATCATTTGAGTAAACTTTCATACGTGTAGATATGTATACCCTTACAAAAAAAAAAGAAATTATCAAATTATACTCTTATTGTAGGTAGCTGATAGGTGGTGTTAAGTGGGAGTGGGGTATACATGGAGACTATAAAATTTAGGGGATGAAATTTGATGTGGGCTTATGTGGTATTAGCCTGGCTTGGTGCAGGAGCAGAGCCAGTTGTTAGTGAGATGGTCTTTGAGCAGAGTTTTGAATTGGTGTAGGTTGGTAGCATTTAGGATGTGTTGAGGGATTGAGTTCCAAAGTTTAGAAATGTGGTGGGAGTAGAAGGTCTCCCCTGCTTTGTTCTTGCTTTTGGATACTTGGAGGAGTGTTTTGTGTGAGGATCGGAGGTGCAGATTGTTGGTATATGGTTGGAGTAATTGTTGTAGGGCTGGGGTTCTGTCTGGCTGGTATATTAGTTGGTGAGTAAAGACAAGTTAGTTATAGGTTAGCTGCTGTGGGAATTCTAGCCAATTTATTTGTTGTAGGGCAGAGCAGTGGTGGGACCTACATGGGGAGCTAGTGACGAACTTTGCTATTTTATTGTAGGCTGATTCAAGTTTGGTACGGTCAGTTTTGTTAAGGTTTGTAAAGATGGGAGAAGCACATAGAACAGCAGATAATAGACGAGTCCTGGTAATGCTTAGTCTAGAATGGTTAGTTAGGAAAGGATTAATCTGGTAAAGAGAGCCTAGCTTGATGTGTGTTGTTTTAATGATTTGAGAGAGGTGTAGGTCAAATTTTAATTTGCTATTAATTGTGACACCTAGTAATTTGGTATGTGATCTGGTATTTATGATTGCGTTGCTGGAAGAGTGGATTTGAAAAGTGGCTGAGGGATTGGATGTTTTGGAGGGGAGAAAGAGCATGAGTTTGATCTTGTTTGGGTTCAGTATGAGGTTAGTGTTAGTTAGCCAGGATTCTACTTCTAGGAAGGATTGTTGTGTTATAGCCTGTAGTTGTGTCAGAGAGGGGGGGGCGGAGCATATCAGGGTAGAGTCATCTGTATATTGGAAGACAGAGGCGAGAGATGTGGATTTATGGAGTTGATTTGTGAAAATGGTAAAAAGTAGGGGGCCTAATATGGAGCCTTGTGTCTGTAGGGGATTAGAACCCTATCACCCATAAGGTCAGTTTCAGATAGTTCACCTGGGGGTGTAGTATGGATCCCCTGTCCTGTGTGAGCAGGTCTATTCGGTGGGGTAACCTGTGATGACTGCCCTTGGCTAGTAAGTGGAGGAGGGGAAACCAATGCTGTCTTGGCCAAAACGGGGTCACCAACAGGAGTTTGGGTTTGCCCCTCTGTATTTTCAGGAGACCTTTCTGAATGAGAGTGAAGGGAGGGAAGGTGTAAAAATACATTCCCTCCCAAGAAAAGGAGAATGCGTCCACTTTCCAAGCTTGTGGATGTGGGTCTCTTGTGCAGAAGCTGGGCATGTCTGTTCTGGGGGGAGGCAAAGAGATCTGATTGTGGAATACCCCACCTGTGGATAAGGTCCAGGAATACCTCTCTGTCTCTGAAGCATCCATTCGTGAGAGGGAGCTGAAGTTCTGCTGAGTTTGTCTGCCACAACATTCTCTGTTGAGGGAATATATACTGCTACCAGGTGGATATGGAGTGACGATGCTAGGTTCCATATCTGGATGGCCAGGCTGCAGAGTGGGTAGGACTTTGTTCCCCCATGCTTGTTTATGTACCACAGGACAGTCATATCGTCTGTGATTACTTTAGGGTTCCTGGCTGAAGAGCTGATTTGAATGTTAGTAGGGCTAACAGTAATGCCCTCATTTCCTTGATGCTGATATGGTCCTTTTGTCTTAGGTCGGACCATCTGCCTTGCACAGAGAATTGATTCTGGTTTATTAGAAGCACTGCACCCCACCCAGGTTTGATGCGTCTGTGGAGACCTGTTGTAGGGGAGCTGGAACCTGTAGCGGGGTTCCTTGGTTGAGGTGAAGTGCTGAAACCCACCACTGGAGTTCCCTCTTCAGAGACAGAAGTAGGGGAAGGGGTGAGTCCAGGGGCTGGGAGTGTTGGCTCCATAAGTTTTTTTAGGATCCACTGGATTTTTCGCATGTGGAGTCTTGCCAGAGGTAACATGGGTATAAGGGATGCCATGTGGCCTAACATTCTCAGGAATTCCCAAGCTGTCAATGAGGAGTGGGTGAGGAGTTTTTGAAGTATAGACAAAGGTCTAGGATTATTTGGTCTGGGATGAAGGCTTTCATTCTGTCTCTTCTGATCCTGCATCCCAAGAAAACCAAGTCTTGAGAGGGGGTCAGGTGAGACTTTTCATGGTTTATGGTAAACCCTACCTGAGTCAGGGTGGAAGTTAACTTGTTGTAGGTGGAGTAGAAGAACTTGGTGGTCTTGATGAAGGATGAGCAGGTTATCTAGATATGGGTATACCTGTATACCCTGAGTCCCGCAGTGAGCAATGAAGGGGGCTAGACACTTTGTGAACACTCGAAAAGCAGTGGAGAGTCCAAATGGCAAGGCAGAGAATTGAAAATGGCAACAACCTGTTGCAAAGCGGAGGAATTTCCTGCAACCTGGATGTATAGGAATGTGCAGGTAGGCATCCTTCAAATCCAGGGCTACCATGAAAGCCTGTGTTGGTATGAGTGGTAAGATTAGGGGTAAGATAACCATTTTGAAGCTGGTACTTTGAGGAAGAGGTTTAAGAAAGATAAGTCTAGGATTGGCCTCCATGGGCCGTCTTTCCTTGGTACCAGAAACATTCTGGAGTAGAAGCCTATGTTTTTTTGTGGGCACGGTACCTGTTCTAATGGTACACTGAGCTAGGAGTTGTGGAATGATGGGTGGGAAAAATGTGGGATTGGCTTTTTGGTGGTTGGGGGATACCTTGGAATGGTGGGAACATCCACCAAGTCATGAAATATCCCCTCTGAATGATGGAGGACCCATTATTCTGATGTGATTAGGGTAGGGAGAGGGTGAGACGAAGGGATGGGGGGGGGTTGTCTGGGTCTAAAGGTGGTAAGTCACAGTAGAGATGGTCTGGAATGGTCAGACTGATTCCAAAAGAGTGTGGTGGAAGAGCTGATGGGAAACCTGGGAGTACAGCTTTTCCTTAGTTGTCTACATCCCTTTGACTGAGGAGCTGTATGCGAGGACTGTCTTCTAACAAAAGAAGGTTTTTGTGGATAGTTCCTGTGGTATCTGGGTATAGGGGATACCAGTAAATGTTTAAGGTTTTGCAGTTTTTTTCCCTTTTCTTGAAGGGATTTGAGAAGCTCTGCTGAAGCTTGGCCAAACATGGCCTTATTGTCCGGGGGTGTGTCAAGCAATTTTGTTTGTACATCCATAGGGAAAGGTTGTAGCCTCACCCAGGAATATCACCTCAAAACTGATCCTGATGCAGCAGACTTAGATGAGGCGTCCACAACATCATAACTGCACTTAATGGAGTGCCTAGTCACTTGGGATGCTGTGGAAAGTAGGGTGTTGATCTGGGCTTTAATGGGGGAGTAAGGGGCCTCAGAGAGGAGGGTAGAGGCTTTGGTGATGGTATCCAGGACACACCTAGCCATATGTGTTTGATAGTTGAGACCCCTTATAGACAGAGTAGATGAGGTATACACTTTCTTCCCTAGTCTGTCCATGAATTTGCTGTCTTTATCCGTGGGGTATAAAGCAGCAGAAGGTAATTGTCTAGAAGTTTTGTCAGACAGACTGCAATAACTGCTGGGTCTGCTGGAGGATTTTTAAAGAGGAACTGGGTTTCCTGGAGGACCTTATAGAAGCGGTAAGGGCTTTTTGAGGCTGGAAGTTGTGAGTCTGGGGACTCAGAACAGCCAAAAATGCATCCTGGAAAGCAGGTAGCAGTGGGGCCACAGCAGAAGGAGATGGTTGCTCCATTTGTAAATGGTAAAAGTACCTTTTCTTAGTGTCAGATACTTCTGAGGCCTGCCACTTAAAATGCTCCCTCATGAGGGAGATTGTGTCTCTAAAGGTGAATTCTTACCCTGGGAACTCAGGAGTAATGGAGTCCTCCTTCTCTGGGGTAATGAAATCCTTGGGGAAGTCGATTTGAGATTCATAAGTAATGGTCTCATGTGAAGAGGAGTAGTCTTCCTCTGATACCTCTAAAGGTGGTCGAGGAGAGGGGCCAGGAGGTAATTGTTGTGTCTGCAAGACCTGAAATGCCTTAAAGAGACTTTGTGAAAATACTTCCCAGCCAGGAACCGGCTGAGGCTCAGGATGTTTAACTTTTTGTTTTCTCTTCAAAGAGGTAGCCGGTGGAGAAAGAATCGGAGCTGATGTCTGTTTAGGTGGAAGTGTAAGAGCAGGGCGTTCCATATGAATGAGTCGTGGTTCCCCTCTGCCATCAGGATCTGATGGCTGATTTGCCTCAGCAGACGTACCTGAAGTTTCTGCCATTACAGCTTACGAGGTTCCTGGGCCTGGTTTGGAAATGGGGGTCAGAGAAGATCCCGGGCTTTCGTCAGCCTCAAGAATTTGCTCGGATGCCTGAGACGCAGCGTGGTATACCGACCTAATTTTCTTGGCCTTCTTCCTCGGCGGCTCATAGGATAGACCTTCTCCCCCTTCCATACTGAATACAACATGTCGTAATCTCTGCTTTTCTAAATACAATTTTTACACATCCAGGCGGCTGAGAAGTGTTTTGGGTACGAAAGATTTGCAAATGGCGCATGATGTATGGTCATGGGGTTCGCCTAAGCAAAATACACACTTCTTGTGCGTGTCTTTGTGAGGAATTTGTCATCCACAAGCACACTTCCCTTTTGTAGTTGACATGTACGCCTTAACAGTAATCAAAAGGCAAAGAAAAACCCAGCAGGGCACTTATCTGTATCGGGTGATGAAGCGGTCATCTGGTCTGCTTTCGGAATTGGCAAACAGGAGTCCAACGTTCACTGCGGCAGAAAAATTCAAAAGAGAGTACGTGCAGACATCACTTTTATACCTTACGTCGGTTTATGGCCCTGACAAGGGACGTCACACGTACCCTCCTAGAGTAAAGACTTTGGTATACTGGCTGGATGGCGGAGCTGCAGGCAGCAACCTCCCTACTGTAATGAATACTGCAACATGAGAACAGAAGGATATATAGAGGTTTTCATCTGGACTACTGTATGAATTAAATGTGATGGATTTCTTTTTTTTAAATAAACATTGTCAAAGCTATTATTAGTGGGGATAAGCATAAAAAATAGTAGGCTGCAGGATAATGAGAATGTATCAGAATAGCCTTGAGTATCAGGAAGAACAATGTATAACCATCACCACCTGGAAGGAGGCAAGCATATTCCTCGCTCACACACACCAAAGAGAGATCAGTTCATCTAGAATCACCTGGTGTTATCCCCAGTTTACAATGTAAAATAAAACTACTGAGGAACAATATGGCAGTCAGTGCAGAAAATTACGATCTTTGTGACCTTGAGCATGTCACCTAACCAGGTACTCTTCTGGGACAACAGGGAATTTGGGCTAGGTCCCTTAATGGTCTCCTGGACTGCATGTCTAGTAACTGTTTATAAATTTACTTATCACTGTGTACATTTTGTGCTCTACAAAGATACATCACTCTATTAGCTCAAACCAGATCCTGGTCACCGAAGGACTACTGGCTGATAAAGTGCCACAGAAATGTTTTAGGATATCAGGTGGAAGGAGAAGTTTTAAGCTCGAAGACAATATGGATATTCATTTCATGTGAAAATTAATTACTTCAGCTAGAGACTTCCCTGTCCAATCAGACATCCATAGACATTGCCACAGCTAGTTCTGTGAAAGGAAACACTTTGACAGTGTGGTGTGGTCCATCAAAGCACAAGGTGAGTGCCATCACTAGACATATGAATTAATGCAGCGACAGAAAACCTGACTAGTTTTAATGCAGTCAAAATTATCTGAAAATGGTTATTACTGAAACAGCTGCAGCCTTGAAGCAGATGGGCCTCACTTTCACAGCCAAAGTTACCATATAAGACAGTGCAATTTCTAGTCGGGCCATGGAAAACACAGAACTGTCTGATTAGGACCAGAATGCTTCTGCTGCATGGTTTTCAGTTCTTTTTCTACACAGGTAAACCTCTGAGAAACAAAGTAATTCATGAATGCTGTTCTGACCTGATTTTTAAAGTGTGTGTATGTTGGGGGGGGGGGGGGCATCTCTGTGTGTGCATGTGTGTGTGAGGACTCAGAATGTACACTTGTGTGACATTGCTCAACTGCAGACATCTGAATAATAGGATTATTGCTAGTGGGTATGCATTACTCAAAAGACACTGCCACATGCAAAACAGATGTCAATCATCTAGCCAGACCTCAATACCAGTCAGAAGTCATCACACCAAGTATAAGGTTACCTCATAAGCCAGGTACATAAGCAAAAAAAAAAAAAGCTAGTTCTGTGAAAGGAAACACTTTGACAGTGTGGTGTGGTCCATCAAAGCACAAGGTGAGTGCCATCACTAGACATATGAATTAATGCAGCGACAGAAAACCTGACTAGTTTTAATGCAGTCAAAATTATCTGAAAATGGTTATTACTGAAACAGCTGCAGCCTTGAAGCAGATGGGCCTCACTTTCACAGCCAAAGTTACCATATAAGACAGTGCAATTTCTAGTCGGGCCATGGAAAACACAGAACTGTCTGATTAGGACCAGAATGCTTCTGCTGCATGGTTTTCAGTTCTTTTCTACACAGGTAAACCTCTGAGAAACAAAGTAATTCATGAATGCTGTTCTGACCTGATTTTTAAAGTGTGTGTATGTTGGGGGGGGGGGGGGGATCTCTGTGTGTGCATGTGTGTGTGAGGACTCAGAATGTACACTTGTGTGACATTGCTCAACTGCAGACATCTGAATAATAGGATTATTGCTAGTGGGTATGCATTACTCAAAAGACACTGCCACATGCAAAACAGATGTCAATCATCTAGCCAGACCTCAATACCAGTCAGAAGTCATCACACCAAGTATAAGGTTACCTCATAAGCCAGGTACATAAGCAAAAAAAAAAAAAATGGCAGTGAAGGAATTATAACCCAAAACTCCCTGATTAGAATGTCAGTTCAGCTGAAGATGACTTTCCAGCTGAAATCTGTCCTGAATCTGTTAACTTTACAATCTTCCAGAAAAACATATGTCAGTCTTTCTCTTCTCTATTCTTGGTTTTACAGCCAAGACAGTCCAAGAAAAACCAAACAGGGAAATTGCTGTGATGCTTTTTGGAGTGTGATAATGAACCATCCTAGAAACTCTCAAGAGAAAGAGAGCAGAGTATAGGTTCATAGATTAGTACTAAGCTAACTGCCCTTTCGAGCCATTTTAGTTAATTATTGTGAGACTCAAACCGTGCACCTTGTGTTTGTAAGGCAAACACCTTAACAGAGGGTGGCCTAATGGTTAAGGTGTTTGCCTTACAAACACAAGGTACAGGGTTTGAGTCTCACAAGGGATAATTGGCTAAGCATAAAATGGCTCGAAAGGGCAGTTAGTTTAGTACTAGTCTATGAACCTATACTCTGCTCTCTTTGGAGTAAGGAGCCACCATCAAGTTTGCCTGAACCCTTATATCAGCCAAATGAAGGGAACTCCAGACATCCTAAACAATAAGTGAAGGTACACAGACATCTCACACCAAGACTTCTCCAGGGTACTTAATGCATTACATAAAAGGAAAAGTCAACATTAGCTTACCTACACATATGACACCCAAATACAGATGTAGACATACCTCACTAAATGTGTGTGTTATTTTAACCAGAAGTCTGCCCGTAGGGTGAAGATTACAAGACAAACAAAAATATCCAAAGAGAGAGCAAGAACATAAGGAAAATGGTGGTGTGAATTCCCACTGCAGCAATGATCCTATTATTTGAACATCTGCTGTTACAGTGAGATCCCTTACACAACTGTACCATGTTCAGCATACAGACTGATGTTGACATATGCAGAATATTGCCAGGCAAAAAGAAAGTCTCACCTTGGACATATATGGAGGGTGACAGCATGTATGTAAAGACAGCAGATGCAATCTCAGCCCTACCTGCAGACTATCTAGCTGGGCGGTACTAATGCAGGGATATATCCCCTGTCCACTGAAGCTAGAGTATTAAAACTATCAGTAAGATTAGGTGCATTTGGAAATATTAAGTGAAACTGTAGCTGGTGGTATATTACCCCCATACATAAGATTATGGATTAACAAAACAATTCAAGATGTCTACAAAGATGTCTAATACAGAGGAAGTACCACCCAAAAATATTTATGAGCTTACAACACATTTTACACTCTTTGCTTTGATGTCAAAGTAGCCATATCTGATCAGTTATCTGCATCTAGCATTCAACCACCTTCTAAAAAATGAAAGGTCTTTAGAAAGAATGAGTTACAAACTAAATTATTCTCATATTCAACAATGAAGCCGCTGTCCTGGTTAAGATGAGAGTTTCTAGGATGGCCCTTAATCACACTCCAAAAAGCATCACAGCAATTTCCCTGTCTGGTTTTTCTTGGACTGTCTTGGCTGTAAAACCAAGAACAGAGAGGAGAAAGACTGACATATGTTTTTCTGGAAGATTGTAAAGTTAGATTCAGGACAGATCTCATGGAAAGTCATCTTCAGCCGAACTGACAATCTAATCAGGGATCGACCTGACGTCAGACTAAAGCAACTGCAGCCGACGCAGAAAAACACTGACTCTGGTATTTGGGCCGGAGAGGGCTTCCACAGCAGGGATAACCCACAGGTGATGACTGCAACAGTGAAACATGAAGGACATCTGAAGTTATAAACAATGCAGCCAGCAGGGCCATGCCATGAAACAAGAGATTGAAGACAGGAAGGGGTATGAGCATGAACAACAATGGCAACTACAATGTATTTCATTTTGCTACTATTTCCTTCAATTTCTACACAACACCACAGAGGTGATAAAAAAAGAAGTTATGTCTTACCATAACGTTCCATCTGTATTGTTGATCCTCGTTCAGTCATTACGCGTGGGTATCGGTTCAGACCTCGGAACCGAGCTGGCCATTTTCCAAGCTCACGTCAGCTTCAAACTCTCGAGCTAAACTCTTACCCATAATCCCCCCTCCCTGTTACCTCAGACTGAGTTTGCAAGTCAAAGAAGGTAGAGGCTACCTCTGGTCAAATAACCTAAGAGAACCGGATGGTGAGATCCACTAGAAACCACAGGAGGGGGAAGGAGGGAGGGTCATAATGACTGAACGAGGATCAACAATACAGACAGAACGTTATGGTAAGACATAACTTCTTTATCTGATATTGTTAATCCTCGTTCATTCCTTACGCATGGGACAGAGTCCCCAGCTACCTCTATTCCTGGGAGGCTCTCATGGAAGGACATTCCTGAGCACCATAGAACCGAAAGATGCTCTTCCCCTGGAGGCCAAGTCCAATTTGTAATGATTGATGAAGGTATGAGGCGTAGCCCAAGTTGCAGCTGCACAGATGTCATGTAAGGAAGCTCTGGCATGGAAAGCAGCAGAAGTTGCCACCGACCTTATTGAATGAGCTTTCATGGTAGCAGGCAACGAGATATTGTGTTGTGTATAAATGAAGGTCACACAGTCCTTCAACCATCTAGCTAATGTGACCTTAGCAACAGCAGATCCTAATCTAGGTCCAGAAAAGGTCAAAAATGACCGGTCAGATTTACGAAAGGGCCTAGTCCTGTTTAAGTAAACACAAATTTGCCTGTGGATATCTAGGGTATGCAGGCAATACTCTCCTCTGTTTGAATGATTGGGAAAGAAAACTGGCAATTCAATGGCTTGATTAATGGACATTTCAGAGATCACTTTAGGCAGAGATGATGGATTAGTTCTCAGAGACACTCTATCTCTAAGAAAAATCAAGTATGGACTCTTGATACATAAAGCTTGAAGCTCAGAAATACGCCTGGCAGAAGTAATGGTGACCAAAAACAAGGTTTTCCATGACAAAGAACTCCAGCTCTATTCAGTCGCTTACCGCTTGCTCAGAGGTGACCTTTGCCTAACATACAAGGCCATGTCAAACCCAGATTTGATGAATATGCTTCACCTCAAAAAATCTAGATCCATCAGAGCCACAAGGGCGGGAGACTTAAACCTCGACGCGGCTATTAATAAGACGTGCTGGAGGGATAGATTCATCGCCCAAAGACTCCCTATGCTGTGGAACAAAATCCCGGTACATGTGAGGCAGAGCACCTCGCTGGCCTTGTTCAAGAGAAATCTTGACCAATGGATGGGAGATCGCAGATATACCCCAGGAATTACCTCAGTGTCACTGCTCGACAGAGGCACAGCAAAATAATGGGTATAGTTCCCCATACTAAAGGGGTGGCGTAAGCCACAAAACGATGGGCTAGGCTTATAAATGCCCTCGGGCAGATAGCCTAGTATGAACCTATGAACCTATGAAATACTTGAGGTCGCAAGAAGAGGCTGGTTCAAAAGGTGGCATTGTCAGAGCCTGTAGAACTAATGATAAATCCCATGGTTGAATAGGTTCTCTAAAAAGTGGCTTCAGATGAGTCACACCTTTTATGAAGGTCTTGCACAATTTGTGGGACATAAGAGAGGAATCTTGAATTCCCTCATGAAAATTAGAAATTGCAGCCAAATGAACTCTAATGGTAGAGGCCGATAGACCCAATTGAAAAAGATCGGCCAGACAGTCTAGTATTATCGACACTGGTGCTGAAAAGGGATCTACTTGTTTATCTTTCAGCCAATAGATAAATCTTTTCCACTTGCTCAGATAAGTAATTCTAGTGGAAGACTTATGAGACTCACTGAGAATATCACATGCTGGTAAAGAAAGATCATTCTGCCTGGCAATCAAGGGAATTGGACTAGCCAAGTAGTGAGCTTCAGGCTGTTCAAGTTGGGATGAATCATGTTCTGTGGATGTGAGATCAACTCTGGGGTTGGATGGGGAATCCATGGTCGATCTAGTAGGTGAGGCTAAAGGAAGGGGAACCAAATCTGTCGAGGCCAATATGGTGCTATGAGGATCACCTTGCTCTTCAACCGACGGGCTTTCTTCAGAAACTGGGGAAAGGGTGGAAAGGCGTAAAGAAGACCTGAGGGCCAATCGTGGACGAGAGCGTCCCTGGGTGACTGCCCTGGAGGGGGAATCAGGGCAAAGTAGTTTCTGCATTTGTAGTTGGTCGGGAATGCAAAGAGGTCACAGCAAGGACGGCCCCAGCGGTGGAAGATCTCCGCCATTATCAAGGGATTCAGGGACCACTCGTGAGGTTGGAGAATGCACCTGCTGAGTCTATCTGCTATCACGTTGGAACTCCCGGGAATGTGCGTTGCTAGAAGAAAACGGTTGGTAGTCATCGCCCATTGCCATATCCTCACGGCCTCTTGACAAAGGGGGTAAGATTTGGTTCCACCTTGCTTGTTGATGTACCAGACCACCGCCATGTTGTCTGATTGAATCGCAATTGTCCCAGACGGCAGCAGGGGATGGGATGCTTGCAACACCAGAAGCACCACCCTCAGCTCTAGAACATTTATATGCAGATGGGTCTCCAGTTCGGACCAAGTGCTTTGGACTGCCTGTCCCTGACATAGCCCCCCACCCCACCCCATCAGGGAGGCGTCCGTGGTCACTGTGGCCTTGAGTTGCTGGGGGGAGAAGGGGCGAGACCATTGTGACAGATTGTGTGTCATCCACCAATTTAGATCCTGTTTACACCTGTGGGTTACTTGAATCATGGCTGAAAGAGGATGTTGAAAAGGATACCATTGGGTAAGCAGTAGTCATTGTAGAAGCCTCATGTGAAACCTGGCCAGGGGAACAATGGTGCTGGAGGCTGCCATGGAACCCAACAGCTGTAGAACCGAGTGAGCCGTGGATTTCTCCCTTGAAAGGATTAGAATCAGTTGTGGCTTTATCCTTAGAATTCTGTGCTCTGGAATAGAAGCTCTGCAGTTCTTTGTGTCCAAGATAACCCCTATGAATTCTGTCGACTGAAATGGGATGAGACTGGATTTTTGCCAGTTTATGGTTATGCCTAGCCTTTGAGCAGTGAGGAGAGAACATGCCAGGGCTTCTTCCAGTAGATGTCTGGTGGGGGTGGGAAATGAGCCAGTTGTCTAGGTATGGAAACAACTGCCATGCACTTTGTGAACATTCTGGGGGCTGTAGAGAGTCCGAAGGGCAGTACTCTGAACTGGTTGTGACTGGCACACGCATGGAAGCGCAGAAATCTTCTTGATGGCCTGTCCACCTTTATGTGGTAGTACGCATCTTGAAGATCTATCGAGCACATCCAATCGTCTTTTTCCAAAAGCGGGAGGATAGACTGTATTGTGACCATCCGGAAATTTTTGTACTCTCACAAACTTGTTCAATACACTGAGATCCAAAATTGGTCTCCAGTCCCCGGTTTTCTTTGGCACCAAAAATAGTCTTGAGTAGAATTTGGATCCTATCTGGTCTGGAGGGACTGTTTGGATGACTCACTTTCTTAGCAGCTTTTTTTATCTCTAGTGCTGCTTCTTCCCTTTGACTGGGTGGAACGACGGGAAGGTTTTTTGAAGGGGCAGGACAAAGATCGAAGGGGCTATGATAACCTCTGGTTATAATCCTTTGTACCCAAGAATCGGTGGTGATGGTTAGCCAGGCAGAAAGGTACAAGGAGAAACGTCCCCCAACCACCTCCAGAGGAAAGGAGTTGAGCCGCTCTTCAGGAGCGCTGGTAGGATTGACCAGGGAAATAATCCCTGGAACCCTGGTTATGCAGACCCCCTCTGCCCCGAAAGGGGCATCTTCCCTGTGAGTTTCCCCCTCTGCCTCTAGGGGAGTACTCGGCCTGTGTGTCATGGAAAGGACCCTGAGATTTCTTGAACCATATCTTCCCACTCTTTTGGTTTCGGGAGAAAGCACATTGAGGGGAAGCATAATGGACACCTATGGCAGAAAGGGTCTTACTGTCCTGTTCACATCTGGCCAGTGTGCTTTTAACTTTGGGCCCAAACAACGAGAAGGCCTCAATGGGAGCGTTAAGAAAGGAAGCATTAAAGGGTTCTTTGAAATTGCACAAGCGCATCCAGGCATGTCGTCTCAAGAACACAGCTGAACCCGCTGCTCTAGGTGCTCCTTCTGATGCGTGAGATATCAGTCGCATAGAGGAGTTAGATATTGATTCAATGGTGGCCAGCTGAGAGGCCACTTTGTCACGGACCTTATCAGAAACGGCACCAGCCAAGGTTTCAGACAGCTCAGAAATCAGATCCCTTTGAAGCCTGGTAAAGTGTGCCACATAATTCAGGGACCTGATAGCAAAGGTGCACTTCCCAATCCTGTCCAGGGCCCGGGACTCTTTATTAGGTGGAATGACAGTCTGGCTCTCCTCTTCTGCCAGATCCTTTTTTGTTGCGGCCACCACCACCAAAGCATTCACAGGAAGACCTTTGGACCAATGGGGATCCGAAGCAGGAGGGGACAAAATCTTATCTGGCCTCCGGTGAATAGCTTTGATGGTATCAGGAGCCTTCCAAGCATGCTGCACGATAAGCCGGACAAGTTCATCGGCAGGTGGAGTAACCCAGGAGGTAGGGGGCCGGACGCGGAAGGCCTGCAGGAACACAGATTTCTCAGAGGTCGGATTAGAGGACTGCCAGTCACCTGTTTCAGGATTTCAAGGACATCACCAAAGGATACCTCAGAGGGTGAACGGGGGGTATCCTTCCCCCTCATCAAAATTTGTGTCTTCAGTGAGGGACTCCTCTGTGGAGTCCATGTGCTTCCTCTTACACAAACTTTTCCGGTGGACCTCCTCAGCGGGAGAAGCTGGAGAAGACAGCAGAAAAGGGGATTCCTGTGGGAATATGTCCTGAGGCCCTTGCACCCGGTGTCCACTAGGTGCGACTTGTGAAACCAGTGTACCAGGGGAGGGCAGAGGTATAGACAAGTCCATTATCACCAGCAGCGAAAGCCTTCTCCATCAGTTGGAAGGCTGGTCCACCTGAAGAGGAGTGAATGTCTAAGACAGGGGTCATGCCTTTCCGACCCAGAAATAGCCTCTGAAAAGGGAGATTTAAGAAGTCCCTTCAGCAACAGCTTGTTTTTCCTTTCCAACAAAGTTCTATTTGAAAAATTTTCAAAGATAGTACAGGGCAGGTCCTGGAGTCCCTGGATGGCTGTGGAGCAGCAAACTATGTGTGTCACAACTGACATCCTGGGTCGTAGCAAAACTTTCCTGCCACGAAGGCAACTGCAGTTTCTTAGTGAGATCCATAAAGGGCACCGCAGAAGGGGAAGACTGTGCTATATCCATGGACTTCAAAGGCAATGAAGGAGAAGAATAAGAAGGGGTCTTTGGAGATGGGTGACCACCTCCCAAGGAAGGGTAGTTCCTGAGGGGTGGGATACCTCTGGTCAAGAGCACCTGATCCACAAGATGCAACACATCGTGTTTGGAAAGGCTTCTAGTGGACCTCAGAGAGACTGAGGGAGAAACAGGCCTGTCCACAGAAGAGGCAAACTCGGTGCCCATCTCACCCATCTGCACCGAGGACAATGGTGCAGAGAGAGACTGGACTACGGGTGTCTGCACCGAAGAAGTCATCGGTGCCAAGGTCATGGACTGCACCGACATAGGGATCGGTGCTAAAGTGGTTGTCGGTACCGAAGCTGGAATCGACAAAACTGGAGTCAACATTAAAGGCGTCGGTCCCGAGGACGCTGTCGGAACCAACGTGGTCAAGGTCTGCGCCGATTGAACAGTCGGTGCCGATACAGTGGTAATAGTCTGAACCGAGGAGCCCCTCGGTGCCGATATAGTGAAGGCTGCAGGAGAAGATGGAGCCGAGATCACTAAAGGAGCCACATGCCTCGGTGCTGAAGGTCTAGGCACCGAAAGCACTGGGGCTGGCTGAGTGAGTTCCGGAGCCGAAACTTTAGCCTTTTTAGGTTTTGGTTGGTGGGAGTTCCCAGCCGGGGACGAAGGAAAGATTTAGCCTTGGTAGGAACATCCAAGATTTTCTTATGGGCTCTAGGAGGGGTTGAGGCCTCCGACCCAGAAATAGCCTCTGAAAAGGGAGATTTAAGAAGTCCCTTCAGCAACGGCTTGTTTTTCCTTTCCAACAAAGTTCTATTTGAAAAGTTTTCACAGATAGTACAGGGCGGGTCAACAGACAAGTGGGATGCCCCCAAACAATAAACGCACAAAGAGTGTGCATCAGAAGTAGGTAGTTTGTGTCCACAATCCGAACACTGCTTAAACCCCGGACTACCTCTCTTATCTGCCATGACAGCAAATTAATTAATAGAAAAAGGTACCAGCAATGGTACAAAAGAATACCCGAAGGTATGAGAAAAAAGGGGAGGATTACCAACGATGGTAAAGAGAGAATACCTCGTGGTAAAAAGGTAGGGAAAGGAGCAGAAAAACCTGAAGAAAATATGTACGCTAGATGCTGTAGGGTAAGACACAATGAAATATAAAGTTTTCTGACAGAAAAGTAATATGAAAGACTATTAAACAACAAATAACTGTACTTAGCTCAAGAGAAGTAGCTTGGCACGACCGAATGGCAAAGCGGCAAACGAAATCTGAGGTAACAGGGACAGGAAGATTATGGGTAAGAGTTTAGCTCGAGAGTTTGAAGCTGACGCGAGCTTGGAAAATGGACTGCTCGGTTCCGAGGTCAGAACCGATACCCATGCGTAAGGAATGAACGAGGATTAACAATATCAGATACAGCTATTGCATTCTTACCTTCAGAATTGATTTTTATTTGCAAGCAGTTTTATTTTTACTGGAAGGACAACATATACATTTGTGAGCTGTGGTAATGGCACACATTATCCACAGCAGTGATTCAATCATATATATTTATAGTGATCAGGCTAAGAGGGTATCACTGCGCAAGACTGCAGCATGCTGAAATAAACTGCTCTGGTCATTACAGCTACTGGAGTATGGGTGTTCCATGAATGGCAGCAACAAGGTGAAACTAAAAAGCATTACTTGAGTCAGAGCAAGACTGGGATGGAGGTTTATGTGAATGGCAGAGGCAGGTTCAATCTGAAATAGATTACTGTGGCCATTATGACAGTTGGGTGGATAAGGTTGGCTGCAAATGACAGCAGCAAAGAAACTGAAATGCATCACTGTGGTCTGTATATTCTTAATTGTAATTATGGAGTTGATAATTAAAAGCACCTATTAACATCTTTAATCATTGTAAATATATTTTTATTTTCAGGGAATTTTTTCTTGCAGGTAATTTTGCTTACATGATACTAGATTCTTCCTTTAATTAAAGGATTACTATACATATGTCACCCCCCCCCCTTTTTTTTAAGGTCAATGTTTCTGGTATACATTTTTTGACTTGTACAGAACAATACACATTCATTTTATTTTATTTCTAATTTAGTTATTAGGATACAGCACCAATTCTCGAGAACCTATTTCAAGCTCAGGCCATCACAGACATTCACAATCAAATGATAACAGAGGTGATAATAAAAATAGTACAAGTCTTACAAACATGAATTATAACAGAAAATTATAACTATACAATTTACAGGGAAGGAAAAACTTTTATAATACAACTTTTCAGTTAATCATCTGCAGTCATAAATAAGAATAACATAGTTTAATATAACTGTGCAAGGTTACAAAGAAAACTATTTACACTGCGCTCCTACATAAAGTGTCAGTGTGACATGTGGTAGTATTATTAAAATAATACATAGAAATATATACAGATATACAAAGCAATTCAGATCAGCTGTTAAAAATACAATACATATTTTGCATATTTTTATTTATCTACAAAATTAAATATAACAGTTTCATGAAACCAGTTATTTAACATAATGCTAAGCGCGATGCCAAAACAATCAGTTTGAATGGTGTATTCTCATCACAACATACAGAACTTTAACATAACAAGTTTAACAGCATGAAAAGGTAACCGTCATTAAATTTGGAACACTGCTTATTACAAACTTTCTCAACTTCTACTATGTATGCTGACACCAATAAGTCAATACAACCTACTAAAAAAAATCCTACCTAGTTTACACACAAACTATCACTTGTATTGTTATTTTAAAAATAAGAATAACAGTTTAATATAACTGTGCAAGGTTAAAAAGAAAACAATTTACACTGTACTTCTACATAAAGTGTCAGTGTTACGTGACGTGGTACTATTAAAATATTACATAGAAATATATACAGATGTGCAAAGCAATTCAGATCAGCTGTTATAGATAAAATACATATTTTTACATATATTTATTTATCTACAAAATTAAATATAACAGTTTCATGAAACCAGTCATTTAACACAATGCTAAGCGCGATGTCAAAACAATCATCAGTATGAATGGTGCATTCTCATCACAACGTACACAACATTAACATAACAAGTTTAATAGCATGGAAAGGTAACAGTCATTAAATTTGGAACAACGTTGCTCATTACAAACTTTCTCAACTTCTACTATGTATGCTGACACCGTTAAGTCAATCCAACCTACTAAAAAAAATCCTACCTAGTCTACGCAGAAACTATCACTTGTATTGTTATTTTAAAATCTCAAATACTATGATTTCTCACCCAACTGTTCCCAGACTCATTAGTAAACTTATAACTTAGTAGTACCAGTTGTTAGCTGACTGCACATACACCGTTACTACTTTCACAGTATTTCCTACATGCTTTATTACTGAGACTAATAATCACATCATCTAATTTCAGTGTAAAGCTATTACTACTAGGCTCAGGACAAAATCTTAGTAGGTGGTGAGAAAAACACATCATACAAAAGTTAAACATTTTATTATCTTTCAAGAAACCAATCCTTCTTAACATTACCTCATTAATGATATAAAATCTGACTGAGATCCTGCTTGGCAAATTCCCACCCTAAACTCCAATATAAAATCCAACAGGAGTTCAAGACACTAACATTTTATTTAAAACACACAATCAAACTTAGTTTGTTAAAGCCTTTTAGGGTACAAATCTTCCTAAAACTAATCTCCCTCCTCTCTGTTTTTATAGCCCTAGTGGATTTTTCCCTGCGGTTTTCTCCTGGCCTCAGTACAGGCAACACAGGTTTGAGGACCTTAACACCTTAACAGATACCCTGCAACTCTAACTATCTGTCCGGAAGCCACCATTTTAAGCTTAAAATAATACCACTGAAGTATGTGTCCCAGTAAATAACTACTACATAAGGTAATCTTTTAATTAATGCTAGACTTTATAAGCACAACAAGAATTTACAGTGCTTTTTTTTTTTGCTAGTCACCACGAAAAGCAGACGCCAGCAACTCCTATCCTTTCTCTTTGGTTACCCACTATCCTCATACTGTTTCTGTGTATATTCTCCTGTTATGCACTTTACCCTTCCCTGAATTCATTTCTAGCCTCACTCATAATTGCCTTTCCTAGTGCACCTGCCCTATTTTACTGTCTTCAGACACTTACATATTATTTTTTTTGTTTTGCCCTGCTTTTAGCTGCTAGTAATACCTCTCTCTCCCCCTCCAAAGCCCCTCTCTATTGTAGCTTATTTTAACCCTACAGCACTGGGTTTGCTTCAAGTAAATCTACTTGTGCAGCTTGAGGACAGTGTCCTTTTGTAAGCTTACTTCTGCTCATATTTTATTTCTTTTTATTTTATTTCTCGTGACTATACCTTTTAGAAACTTTATATCATTGTCTCTCAAGCTAGTTTTTCACTATCTTTTTCTGATTGTTTCTATGACTTCATCTTAACCAGGGTGCTAGCCCGGCTCCGTTCGCCCTCGCTATGCTCGGGCTCGCTTCACTCCCCTACCCTACCCCCATTCCCACCCACACCATTACAATTACCTTTATACCTAACTATCCCTCCCCTTCCTGTCCCACTAGCCACTACAATTCCACTTCCTGCCTATTGCCACAACCACCTTACTAATCTGTCAATCTTGTCAACACCACTTCCTCTATACCACTGTCTCTATACCTACTCTATCTGACCATATTTTATTCCAACATGTATTATTTTCTAATATCTTCTACACTACTCCTTATTCTCTCTATCTCTTACCACTCCAATCTCTCTGACCCACTCCTATGTTCACCAACTTCTGACTCATACAACATATATCCAACTACTTCATCTTTTACTATCTCCCCTAATCTCTTTACTACCTCTACCTCAAGTCTATATAAACTATCCATAATACAGGTTTTTAAACCTTCCCACAAAGCTAAGCCAAAACTATACAAACTCCATCTAGCACCTACTACACACTCTCTCCTCACTAAAAACCTACTTTGTTCTGGATATATCCATCCCAACCCTGGCCCCCCCCTTCTCTCTTCAAAACTACCTCTACACTGCCATCTTATTCCTCTAACACTCACCAACCTCAGTCACAACAATCATCTCCATCCAAACATTTAACTATTTACTCATTGAATATTCAGAGTCTAGCAAATAAAGTCACTGAGCTGCACTCATGGATAGCTCTCAACACCCCTCACATCATCTCCCTATCTGAAACCTGGCTCAAGCCATACATCTCAAATAGTGAAATACTCCCACCAGGCTATAATATCTTCCGATCTGACAGACCTGTAAAAAAAGGTGGTGGCGTGGCCATCCTCTATTCAAACATTCTTAACCTCTCACCATACCCTTCCCCAATTCCTGACTTCCTCCCAGCTGAAATCATCATCCTTAACTGCCATCTGAATCCCCACAAAAAACTTGCAATTGCCTCTATCTACCTTCCTCCTGGTAACAATCTGCCCATTCTTGAAAACATCCTATCCTGGTTCTCCCACAACATACCAAACGAGACACTTATCCTTGGTGATGTCAACATTGATTGGTCCAAACTCACAACTGACTCCACACAACTCAGTATCCACCTACACGGCTTCCACCAACTTATAACATCTCCCACTCGCTTCCATAAAAATTCCACTTCCAGCTCCATCATAGACTGGATCTTTACCAATTCCCCCCACCAATACCACAATTCCACCACCACCTTACCTGACTCCCTCAGTGATCATCTCCCTACAACCATCTTAAGACACTACTCCCATATTCCTAAGCCCCACCTTATCAAAGACTGTCAAAAACTATCGACTTTCAATTCATCCCAATTTAACTCCATTCTCCACAACGTAGATTGGTCCATCCTAAAACATCTCCCCCTAAACGATGCTGTAAGCACTTTCAATAACATCTTCACGAATACTCTAAACTCCTTAGCTCCCTCTAGGAAGATCAGGGTAAAATCAAACCATGCTCCCTGGCTCTCCAAAGAGACTAGGTCCCTTATGAAACAAAGAGATCATGCTTGGAAAACCTGGGCTAAAACTAAACAACCACCTTTTTCTTCAATAATACAGACAACTGAGGAACCTTGCAAAAAAAACATACAACTGATGACAAAAAGTTATACTATAGCTCTGCTCAGCTTAACAACAAATCCAATCTTCAAAACTTTTGGTCAACTCTCAACAACATCCTCTATCCTGGAAAGCCCTCTAATCCCTCCCCATACCCTAACTCTTCCTCTCAGGAAACAGCTACCCTCCTGTATAAACACTTTATCTCTTCCATCCAAAATCTGGTAACCTCTAAGCCAAACTCTACTTCGACACCCACCTCTCAAAGTCCCACTAACACAACTTTGTTTTCTTTTGAGCCAGTCCCCATTACTTACATCAAATCTCTACTACTCAAGCTAAAACCTTGCTCTCCTTCCACTGACAATCTATCTCTTACATTCCTCAAACTTGCTGCTGACTCAATTGCCTATCCTGTATCAATACTAATTAATCGATCTATTCTGGAATCAACTGTCCCCACCCTTTGGAAATCTTTCTTCACTATCCCTCTTCATAAAGGTGGAAACTTCACTGACCCCTCAAACTACCGACCCATTGCCATTCTGTCCCCCCTCTCCAAGATATTAGAAAAATGTATTCACTCACAGCTTCTCAATCACCTCCTCACACACCACTTACTTACCCCTACCCAATATGGATTTCGTCCTCACCACAGCACCACCACTGCCCTCCTCTCCTTCACTCATATCATTGCAGAGGCCCTAGACAACAATAAACTAATTTCCTGTCTCTTCCTAGATCTCTCCAAAGCCTTTGATACTGTCTCTCATCCTCTATTACTATCCAAACTCGCAAATCTCCACCTATCCCCCTCCACACTTGCCTGGTTTAATAGTTACCTATCTGGCAGGGAACAATCTGTCAAATGGCTCTCATCCTCCTCACCTTTCCTTCCCATCTCCACTGGTGTTCCCCAAGGCTCCATCTTGGGACCCCTTTTGTTTAACATCTTCACCAATAATCTTTACACCTTATGCAAAGAATCCTCCCTTATTCAGTATGCCGACGACTCCACACTTATATCCATCTCAAATAACATTCCTGAACTACACTCCCTGACCCAACAGGCCCTACTATCCACTTAACAATGGCTCTCTCTCAACTTATTGATCCTAAATCCCAAAAAGACCAAACTCCTACTTTTCCTTCCCCATTCTCTTTCTCATCACAAAACCTCCTTTTTATTACATCTTCTAACAATACAAACATCCAACCTGACATCCACACAAAACTCCTAGGGGTCATTATCGATGACGAACTAAAGTTCAACCTACACATACTCTAGTGTATAGAAAAAACAAACCAGAAACTAGGTCTGCTATATTGGAACAAAAAATTCGTTACCCCTGAATCTAGATTTACCCTGGGCCAGGCACTCCTTCTCCCCTCCCTCTTATACGCCTCCCCAGTTCTTACCAATATCCAGGCCTCCACTCTAAACAAACTGCAACAGACTTACCATAAAATAGCCAGAGTCATTACTAACTCCCCATACAACTCACACCACTGCATTTCTTTAAACTCTCTTCAATGGCTTGAACTTCCCCAGTTTCTGCTATCTTATCAATTTCATATGCTACACTCTATTCTTTATAAATCCTCCTTCTGTCCATCTCTATCTTCCTTAGTCTCCATCTACATCCCATCCCGGACCCTCCGTACTTCTAACCAACAATTACTTGATATCTACCACCCAAAAAAAAAAAGATCAGTAGGCAAACTACTCTACAAACATTCCCTTTCCCACTCTTGGAACAAACTTCCCCTTTACTTACGTTCAATCTCCCACACCTCACACTTTAAAAATGAACTAAAAGCTTATTTTCTCAATTCCAGAACCTGCCCTTGCCAGACCTACCTAGTCTTCCTTCCCTTTATGTACCCTCAAAAGGATCATACTTAGTACCTCATTACACCTCTCTCTCCAATGTGTCTACTATGCATTTGCACAATTTTATACAAACAAAAAATGTTTATTGTTGACCTATTGAACTATATCAATGTAAAATTGTTACTTAGCTTCTTTTTCATGCAACTTTAACTTTATGCATGTAACCCAACATATGTGAATCGTTTTGCTATAACTGCTACTATATCAATATTGTTTAAAATTGTACTTGTTTTAAAATGTATTACTGGAGCTTTTCTCCTCGGGTCTCCACTGAAAATGGGCCACAAGCCCAGTTGGACAAACAAATGCCAATAAACAAATAAATAAATAAATAAATAAATAAATAAATAAAAGGGATGACAGAGGATTACGTTTTCAATAATGATCTGTTTATTATGAGTTTGAGTGAAGCTTTGAGGTGAATCTTGGCATCCCATGTTGAGAACACATAACAAGTGGATTATGATCAGACAGCCAATCATAATTCTTTCAAGAGTGTGGAGCTGTATCTGCTCTGTGTACTACTGATTACTAGAAAGGGGAAAAAGGAGGTGTTCAAGCATGGAATATTTTACTGGCTTTAAAAGCAGGTAAAGCAACTGGTACTGTCAAACAGTCAGTAATGTACCTGTCAACTTCTCTGTACAAGAAATCTGGACAAATACAAAAAAAAAAAATGGCGGAATAGGGACACAAGATCAAAATCAATGACAGCTGTTTTTAGATATTTCTCAAATTCAAAAGTTAAATGACAAATAGGTTTATATCAATTCACATTCTCTGAACAATAACAGCTATGAAAAGTACAGCTGTGTACACTTACCATAAATGTAGATGTTCAAGTGTATTCACTGTTGCAGTCATCACACTTGGGTTATCTGTTTGCAGGTAGCCCTCAGTCGGCCCGAATACCAGAGTCTTGGGATTTCTGCGTCGGATACTTTCGCCTCTTCCATGACGTCAGGGGTATAAAACATGCAGCCGAAGCCATTACATCAGTTTTTCTTGCTCCAAATGTCAGGAGCCCCCAAAACAGGAAGCTATTATATGGTGTGGAATATCGCCAGTAAAAAGTAAATACCACTGCCATTAAAAATGGCCATAAAGAGGACGGGTAGAAAGGATAGAGAATACCAGGGGAGTGGAGGGAGGGAAACCAGGACTGCAACCGTGAATACACTTGAACATCTACATTTATGGTAAGTGTACACAAATGTACTATGTTCGTGTTTCACTGCTGCAGTCATCACACGAGTTGATTCCCAAAGCTGAGGAAGGGTGGAGGCAGTTAATAAGTGTTAGGGCTGGCTAGCAGGCCTTGTAAGACTGCTGTAGCAACTCTAGCTCTGGATTTAGAAAAAATAGGTAGGTGGTAATGCTTGGTGAAGGTGTGTACAGAACTCCAGGTTGCAGCTTCCAGGATGTCCCTGGTAGGGACTCCCCTGAGAAATGCTGTACAGGTGGAAGTAGCCCTAGTGGAATGTGCTCTGATCCCCTGTGGGGTAGGTTTTCCATGGTGCTTGCAGCAGAAATTGATGCAATGTGCTATCCATTTGGAAATGGTTTGTTTTGAAATGGCCTTGCCCTCTGCCGCTGTAGCAAAGCTGACTAGCAGCTGGTCAGATTTTCTGAAAGGTTTAGTCCTTCAAGGTAGAACCTGAGCAGTCTGTGCATGTCCAAGGAGTGCAGGATCCTTTCTCCTTTATTCTGAGGATTAGAGAAGAAGGTTGGCAAATGTATGGATTGGTTTAGAGCCACATTGGATACCATCTTAGGCATAAAGGATGGGTCAAGTCCTGAGGGAAACCCTGTCAGCATGGAAAATAATGAAGGGTTCCACAGCCATTAGTGCCTGTATCTTAGACACTCTTTTTGCTGAGGTAATGGCTAGAAACAAGGCTGTTTTCCAAGAGAGGAACTTTAACTCTGCTGAAGCAGCAGGTTCAAGAGGGGGAAGGGTGAGCTTTTCCAGTACAAAGTTAAGGTCCTAAGCAGGGGTGAAAGCTCTCCTAGGGGGCCTTAAATTGTTATCCCCTCTCAGGAACTGTTTGATGAGAGGGTGAGAAAAGAGAGGTGGCTCAGTATTATAATGAGCTGAGATGGCAGAGGCATGAATCTTAATGGAGGAGAAAGATAGGCCTCTGTGGAGCAGCTCTGCTAGGTAATCAAGGATTTGAGTTAAGGAGGGTACAGCTGTGTCCTTTCCTTGAGACTGATTTGAAGAACAATATCTTTTCCACTTTTCAGAATAGGATTTCCTAGTACTAGGCCTTCTGGCCTCAAGGATGACGTCCAGCACCTTGCTTGCTGAGGTTTGCTGTTGGTGTATTCAGGGGATAAGCCAGGCTGCAAGGTTCAGGGTTTGCAACTGTGGATGCAAAATCTGTCCCTCCTGCTGAGACAGCAGGGAAGGTGTGAGCTGTAGGTGCCAGGGTGGCACTGCTGTCAGAATGTGTAGGAGTGGGTACCAGTGCTGGCGTGGCCAGTCTGGGGCAATAAGGATTGCCCTTGGCCTGTCTTGTTTGATCTTGAGTAGTAGTTTTGAAAGGATGGGCAGAGGGGGAAAAGCATAAATTGAAAGGTTTTCCCATAAGAAGAATAGGACATCCACCTTCCAGGCCCTGCTTTGAAGGTTCCTGGTGCAGAATTTGCTCAATTGGTGGTTCTCGGGGGAGGCAAAGAGGTCCACCTCCGGTGTCCCCCACCTCTGAATTATAAGTTTGAATGAGTTGGGTTCCAATTTCCACTCGTGTACGTCCAGTAGATTTATGCTCAAGTCTTCTGCCAGTGAATTTTGTTTGCCTGGCAGGAATTGAGCTTGTAGGTGCACTTGGTTGCTCAAGGCTGTGTTCCATAGGGCCATGGCTAACCTGCAGAGTGGGTAAGAATGGGTCCCCCCAAGCTTGTTTATGTACCACATAACTGTGGTGTTGTCTGTCTTTATCAGGAGCTGTCCTGGAAGGATTATGTGTTTGAAGGCTGTCAGAGCATTCTGTGCAGCTAGCATCTCTTTTTGATTGATATGTAGGAGAATTTGTCCTGGGCTCCATTTGCCATGAATGCATTTGCCTGCCATGTGAGCCTCCCATACATAGTCTGATGAGTCTGTTGTTAGGGTTTGGATGGCGAGGGGTTGAGTGAAAAGCAGTCTCTTGTTGTGGCTGCATGCTTCTGCCCACCAAAGGAACTCTGACCTTAGACAAGGTATGATAGGAATCACTGTTTCCAGGTCCTGAGAACGTTGACATCAGAGACTTTTTTTAAGTACCACTGAAGTTTCTTGCATATGGAATTAACAGAATGCATGAGGCCATGAACCCTACGGCTTGCAGTATTTTCCTTGCAGATAGCTGGGTTTTGGTGGCCATTAGTTTGAAGTAGTTTGTCAAACAGACCTGCTTTTCTGGAGTGAGGAATGCCATCTGGGAAGTTGTGTTCAAGCTTGCTCCCAGGAATACAATTTTTTGACTGGGCACCAGTTGAGATTTCTTTTCGTTGATGGTGTACCCCAGTGAAGTTAGGAGTCTTTTTACAAATGTCAGGTGCTGAAGTAGTAATTCCTGACTGCCCGCCTGAATCAGGCAATCGTCCAAGTATGGGTTTGTCTTTCAGCTTTTCCCAGTAAGGGGTCGCCACAGCGGAACTCCGGTCTGCTAATGATTGGCAGTTGGTTTTTATGGTGCCGAGTTGCCAGCCCGACGCGCAATCTTCAACGAAGGCACGGCCATTCAACGCATGTCTTTCGAATGCCCACTCGACCACGGGGAGGACGTGCAGACTTTACACAGAAGGCACTCCCAACCCAAGCCGAGAATCGAACGGGAAAACCTCTTGCTGTGAGGCAATAACGCTACCGCTGCACCACCGCGGAAGTACAATCGTCCAAGTATGGGTAAATGTGAATATTTCTCTGCCTGCAGTATGCAATGGCTGGAGCCAGGCACTTTGTGAATACTCTGGGCGCAGTAGCTAAGCCAAAGGGAAGTGCAGAGAACTGATAGTGTATAGAACCTGCCCTGAAAAGTAGATATTTCCTGCATTACTCCCTTATGGGGATGTGCAGATAAGCTTATTTTAAGTCTAGGGTGACTAACCAGGCATCCTTGACTAGCACTGGGAGAAGCTACTGCAGTGTAAGCATTCTGAATTTTGGGACCACCAGAAAGGCATTGAAAATGGATAGATCCAGGATAGGATGCCTAGAGCCCTCTTTTCTGGGCACCAGGAACAGTCTGAAGTAGAAACCCTGTCCCCTTTGTTCTACTGGAACAGGTTTAATAGCCCTGATATTGAGAAGAGAAAGTACTTGTTTTTGAGCCTCTGCCCACTGGTTTGGACGAAGGTTTGGCAACCCACTTGGGGTTGGCAGTGAATGGAAGTAGAATCTGTATCCCTGGGATACAATGTTTAGGACCCATCAGTCCTGGGTAATGGACATCCAGTTTTTTGTATGAAGGGCAAGTTTTCCTCCTAGGGGTGCAGGTAATTGGGCATGGCTGGGAAGGATAATTGACAAGTCATAGTGAACTTTTTCCATAAGGGGGTAGCTTACCACTCCCTGTTTTAGAAGTGGGAGCACTCCATTGTTTAGATCTCTGCATACCCTGAGACTGAAGTCTTGGTGGTCTTTTTCCCCTGGGTTTGGACTGAGAAGGCCTGGGAGGGGCTGGAAAGGACCAGTTTTTAGAAGGCCAATGCTTACTGAATCTAGGTGGCTGCACTTGTAAGAAATCTTTGACTGTTTGCATAGATTTAGCTTTTTCCTCCATCTTTTTAAGAACAACTTCTGCTTTGGTGCCAAACAAACAGTCCTGACTTAAAGGAGCGTCTAGTATTTTTGCTTTGACATGATCTGGCAAGATTTCTTCCTTCAGCCAAGCATGCCTTCTCAGTACAGACCCAGTGACTGCAGCCCTGCAAGATGCTTCTAAGGTATCAAAACCACACTGCAAAGCAGGTTTACTAACTTGGTTTGCAGAATGCATTAAATCTTGTAAATCTTTATTTTCTGCACAATCTGGAAGTAACATCATTTTTTTGTTTAATTAGTTCCATAATATGTTGCTGGTACTTCAACATGTGAAACTGTCAATTCAAAGCTCTGATGACAAGAGTTGCAGAGGTATATACCTTCTTACCCCATCTGTCTAAGGCTCCTGGAATCACTGTCTGAAGGGGTAGGGTTTTTGGCTGTAGTAGCCTTAATGCCTTTAGGCCCCTGGGAAATGGTCTCTGGATCCACAGTAGGATTCTTAAAGAGAAATTTGTGAGAATCAGGTACTCTGTAGTACCGGTCAGGTTTTCTGGGGGCCGGTGGTAATGTGTCAGAAGTAAGACTGGATTCCATGAAGACATCATCTACAATATCCAGGACAGGGGGCTAGAGGCCTGTGCTGAGGCAAATCTAAAAATTCTCTGACTCGCTTTTTGGACTGAGGATAGCCCTGGCATTCCCAGCGGAAATGTTCTCTTAAAGTATGCATCGTTTCATGAAAAGAAAAATCCTCTGGAGGGGAGGCAGAGGGAACGGATTCCTCTGCATCTGAATATTCATAGGTTGATAAGGGTGGTAATCAGAAGGGTCCGAATCATCAGAGACATCTGCAGGTTCCATACTCGAAGAAGCATTTTGAGGCATTCCGGACTCTGAATGGGTCTCAGCAGAGGCCTGCGAATCTGCAGAAGTGGGCATCAGGGGCTGCAAAGGCGCCTCACTGAGTACTGGCGGACTGGGGAGTAGTTCAATGGAAGCATTGTCGGCAGTTTTGGACCTATGCAGCCTGTCTCTGTCTTTATGTTTATGTGTTTTTGGAAGATCGGTAGTTGGGTGGCCTATTGAAGCCATTTTGGAATACGGAGAACGAGAGCGAAAGAATTTAGCAACAAAGATAGTCCGACAACGAATGGTTCCGGCGTTAAACAATGCACAAAACCAACAGTGAGGGACGTCGCAGTCTGAGCCTAAACAGGTGACGCAGTAAGAAGGAAAATCTCTGTGAGGTATTTGCTTTCCACAGGCAAGACAGCTGTTAACTTTTTCTGACATCAGTTAGAGCAAGAAAAAAGGATCCCCAACGGGATACTTGGCTTTAGAAGACTTCAGGTTTGAAACTCAAAAAACGAAAAGTTCAGGAAGCAGCCGACCAGCACTTGAGAACTGCTTCTGCTTCAGACTCCTCCATGGCAAGAAAGACTGATGTAATGGCGTTGGGTGCATGTTTTATACCCCTGACGTCCTGATGTCGTGGAAGAGGTGAAAGCATCTGATGCAGAAATCCCAAGACTCTGGTATTCGGGCCGACTGAGGGCTACCTGCGGGCAGATAACCCAAGTGTGATGACTGCAACAGTGAAACACGAAGAACATCTTTAATGAGTGGCTATTCTGACAACAGTAAATACTTGGTGTTTAACCACAAAATCAAAGATTTTACAAGAAAAAAGTAGAAATATGAGGCAAAAGCAGTTTTGAGATACAGCAGGTGGAAACAAAGTTTACCTTTTGCAGAAGGTACAGCAACTTTTCAAAAGCAGTTAGATAAGTTGTTCTGCTACACTTTTTGTTTATAGGTATGGTAGAGTAAAGATCTAGCAGCTTTTAAAAGCTGATTTATCTTCTGTTATTGTTCTCTGCTGTCCCTAGCACAAGATCAAATTATAACATTGCTTTAGAGTGCATAACGAACACCCCTAAGCACTGCTACAATTGTGTCTTGTACTAGGAAAACCATTAACAAGTTTAATTTATTTACATATTAACACTTTGCTGATTGGGTTAATCCCACATGGCCTTTTTTCAGGGGACACTGGAGGAGGTACTCACATTGACTAGGGGAAATTTGGCAAGAACATCAGGGAGCTTCCCTATCCTTTTTTGATAAGTGCCATGTCATCATTTACAACTGCCTGTGCTACCACCAACTCAAGTGCATGGGGCCTTGGTTTAACATCTAATTCAAAGGATGGCATACTCAGGAGTGTAGCACCCCCGCTTATGCTGCATTCTAATGTCAGTAAAGAAAATTTAATCCAACTACCTTGTGTGGGAATAGGGCCCACAGCCTTCTGCACAAAGTGAAAATGTGCTACCTGTTGATCTACTGACATTGCTTTACAAGTTTATATTGTTCTTGATATCCGAACACAATTATGACACTCCATGCACTATGAATGTACTCACAATACATAACACACACAACTATACACTTCGACCAACAAACTAAATTCACCTTCCATCTAAGACCATATTAGAAAATCGCACCATGACAGTGGCTCAACTCCTCTAAGACAAGTGCCCTCCAGAACATGTATACCAGGGGATGAAATCCCCAGCAAACTCTTCTTCTTCTTCTTTCGGCTTTTCCTGGTTAGGGGTCACCACAGCGGATAATCTGTCCGCTCATGATTGGCAGTGGAGTTTTACGGTGTCGAGTTGCCAGCCCGGTGCCCAACCTTCAACAGAAGGCACACACACATGCACGCACGCACTCACGCCTAGGGACAATTTAGAGTGTCCAATACAACTACAGCATGTCTTTGGGATGTGGGAGGAAACTGGAGCACCCGGAGGAAACCCACGCAACCAAAGGGAGGACATGCAGACACCGCACAGAAGGCACCCCAATAATGTTACTAATTCAATTTATTAGAGTATTTTTACATTCTTATCTTCTTAAATATGTTGTAAAATTAGACTCTTACATCAAAGATACTTTCCATTTTCTAGATAAATTGAAAAATATTAAATGTGAAATTGGTTATTATTGGATAGTACTAGATGTAAAGAATCTTTATACCAGTATTATTCATATGTTAGGAAGCTCTTTAAGTTTTCTTGGGAGACAGTCCTGTTAGTAACTATGTTATAGAATTAGTTTATTTTTGTTTAACTAATATTTTTTTTGAATTCAACAATTGTCCCTACCAACAACAACAACAAGGAACTGCCATGGGTGCATCTTTCGCACCCATGTATTCCACCTTATTGATGGGACTTTTTTAAATTGAATTTATTTATAAATTTAGTTTCTTTAAGAATTTTGCAGTCCTTTATTGTAGGTACATAGAAGATTTGATTTTTTTTATGTAAGGGTCAGAGTATAAGCAAAGACAAAGAAATAGGGGGATCCTAAACAAAAGACCAGCACTGGTAGGATTTTTATTACAATCTCAACAGAAGTTACCACTAAGAAAGGAATAATTAGTGCAGCATATAAAATACTGCATGATAACTATAAATCAAGCAGAGGAGGTTAGAAAGGATTGCAAAAAGAGATTGGATAAGCAGTTGACAAAAACAATAGGGGCATATATGTATGTCCACGCCCTATTAGAAACTTATTCCCCAGATCTGTTATGTCTTACAGAAACCTGGCTAAAACCAGGTACCAAAGATACAGAAGCAATCCCACCAGGTTATAAGACCACCGTAAAACTAGAAAATGTGGTGGTGTAGCCATCCTCTATAAAAACAATTAGAGATTACCCTAGCCTCTCCACAACCCCCCTAATGAATAATGCCGAAATTCTAATCACTAAAGTACAACTCAACAAAAATAAAAGTATTAACATCGCATGTATTTATATCCCCCCAGGCAACAACAGTAACACCCTGGAGGACTTTCTTTATTGGTTATCTTGTACCCACCCCCAAGAAACTATGGTGTTAGGGGACTTTAACATTGATTGGAATTCCTGCTCCTCTGATTCTCCATCTACCCTTATAAATCTACATGGTTTCACCCAGCTTATATCCACTCCTACCAGGATAGGAAAACCCAATAACAAAGAAAGTATCCTCGACTGGATTCTTATTAACAATCGCCCAAACCAATACAATGCAGGCACACTCCCAGAGAACATGAGTGATCACTTACTCACATATATCATCAAGTACAACAACCCCCATCTTACTACTGTTAGAAATATCAGAAATAACAAAAACTTTTAACACCAGTTCCTTTCATAATGAACTTAAAGCCTACAATTGGTCAATACTCAAGCAGCTTCCACTTGATGATGCGGTAGCCTACTTCAATTCCATATTCCTTAATATTCTAGATTCCCATGCTCCTGTACGCTCCCATTAGAACTAAGTCTAAAATTGCAGCCTGGCTCTCTAAAGAGTCTAAATCCAAAATCTTATCTAGAAATAAAGAACGGAACAAATGGCGTACCTCAAAAGACCCACAAACCCACCAGAGATTCAGGCAACTAAGAAAAGAAACAAAAAATTCCATCCTAGCAGATAAAAAAAATTTTCCTCCGTCTCCAACAAAAACAACAAAACAAACCCCAAAAGTTCTGGGCTGGAATCAAAAAGCTCCTGTGTCCAGGAAAGTCAACTACTCCCACCCCAACAACCTGCAACCAACAATGCCCTGAGGACATTGCAAATACATTTAATAGTTTCTTCACAGAAATCATTCGATCCCTGGCCAACCAACTTAACCAAATGACAACCACCTCCCCTGTCCCAAGCCAAAATAATGCTACAGCTACCTTGGCCTCCTCCTTTAACTTCCATCCTGTGTCCACATCTACAATTAGATCTCTATTTAATAAGCTAAAACCCACCACCCCAGTAGCTGATCTTTTTCCTGCAGAGTAACTGCAAAAAGCAGCAGCTGCCATTGCTTACCTCATCTCCATTATCATTAACTGTACCTTGTCTGAAGCCACCATCCCCAGCATTTGGAAAATATCCCATATTATTCCTCTCCACAAAGGAGGCAGATCACTAGAGCTATCTAACTTTAGACCTATAGCAATACTTTCACCTCTAGCCAAAATCATGGAAAAATGTGTCCATAGACAACTGATGCCTCATCTCACTCAAAACAAAATTCTAGCCGATTCACAGCATGGCTTCAGGCCAAATCATAGTACCACCTCAGCCTTACTATCCTTTTCTAATACCATTAATCAAAACCGAAACAATAACAAACTCACATCAGCCCTCTTCTTAGACCTCTCTAAGGCCTTTGATATGGTGAACCACAATCTTCTCATAGACACTTTAAAAACGTTATCACTTAATGACCACACGCTAAAATGGTTTCAATCATATCTGGGCAGCAGACAGCAAGCTGTACTATGGCGGGATAAACTTTCATCACATTTCCCTGTCACCATAGGCATTCCCCAGGGTTCTATCCTTGGTCCCCTTCTCTATCTTTATAAACAACCTGCCCACCGCCACTCCCCAGGCCACATTTATACAATACGCGGACGACTCTACCTTAATCTGTTCAGCCACCTCCATGACAGATCTCATGGCAGTCACCCAAAACACATTTAACCTAGTTGAAAAATGGTTCTCAAGTCGTCAACTCATTTTAAATCCTAACAAAACCAAATTGCTCACATTCTCACCCACCTGTAAGACCTCCTTCCCCACTGTTCTCCATTAAATCCTCCAACGGCACAATTATATCACCAGATACCCATACTAAGCTTTTAGGTGTCACTATCGCCAACTCCCTTAAATTTGACACCCACATTAATCAAACCATCAAAACTGTCAACAAAAAGCTTGGGTGCCTCTATAAGGTCAGATGTTTCCTTACCTCGCACACCAGATCTACTATTGCTTGCACACACCTGCTGTCAACCCTTCTCTATGCCTCTCGCCCTCTTACTAACCTAAACCAATCAACATTTAGCAAACTAGCCATGTGCTATAATCACATCGCTAGATTTGCAACAGGTATGGCCTATAGGACCCACCACTGCCTTAACCTGAAGCACCTGGGGTGGATAGAATGTACTAGCCTACTTCACTATAGCCAGCTCAAAATAGCCCATCAAATTCTTCACCACCCTGAAAAAACACCTGCTCTTAAATGTATCATTAACCCCTTTAATAACTTGCTATCATTTTGATCGTCCAATAAACTATTAGTCCAAACATCTAAATCCAATAATGCTGCTGGTGAATCCCTATACTCTTTGTAGGAAAAATCTGGAACTCACTGCCTTCTGTTCTCACTTTAAAACCATCTTTCGCACAATTAAAAAAAAAACCTCAAACTATATCTCAAATCGCACTGGCTATGTTCCTGTTCCAAACCAGGTTAGCCCTTCCTACATTCTCTGGATATGCTTAGCTACTGTGCACCTTAATCTATGCATTATGTAATTGAAACAGACCTACTTCTGCCCTCTTACTTTTGCTTCACTGTTTAAATGCATGTTTTCTGTACAGTAACATAACTATTTTTTTATACTGAATGTTGTATTGTAACTGTATAACTTTCTTAGAATGTGTTTAACTGTTTGTGTAAAAAACAAGTAATCTCCATGGTATCACCGATGTCTCAAAACAACCCACTAAAGTGTAGTGGGGTCCAAAAACAAAACAGTTTAAGAAACTTCTCTGTGTGGAAGATTTTCAGTCCATATATCTCTAGTTAATCACTGTATATTAATCAGATCAGACAATAGTAGTAGAAGTAGAGAACATAAACTCGTCTTAAGTCGAAACAAAAAAGTAATAACAGAAAATATATAATTGTACAGCATTACTAAGTATTCAAAAGTAATCCAAGCAAGGCAGGCAGTCTGTTTCCAGTCGAAAATCCTTTATTAAGTACACAGACCAGCGATCCAAGTAAAACAAAAATAAGAGTAATACTTTCCTCACAAGCTTTCTAAATATATATATATATATATATATATATATATATATATATATATATATATATATTTTTTATCAGGCATGGGAGTGGTTTATTGTGCTGTAAAACAAAGTGTTATTGGTACACATGTTAAATTCACATCCCTTCCCCCATCAGTGTGACATTCGAGCTGGTCCTGCCCTACCTAGTAGCTGTCATAATAATATATAACCTTATGTACTTTAAATAAAATTTATAATGATGTGGTACCTCTTATTTAACCAAATTAAGTAGATAATTAAGTATGTGATTTTTTCATCATAATACATATATTTTTTCTTATTTTTATTTTTTTCTGGTTCTTTTTTCTACTTTATTCAAAATGATGTGTAATAACAATACTAACTAATTATACAATTATACAGGTTTTTAGGGTTCTTGTACACAGACCTGAAGAAGTCTAGAAGGACGAAAGCGATCTTTGTTAACAATAGGTTATGAAAATAGAAACTGATTTTTACATGCAAAATGTATATGTATATATTTATATATATTTTTTGATTGCCAAATGAACTAAGGTGGATATATTTCCAGCCATGTAGTATATCATCTTCGATAAAATCACAGACGTAATAATCTACTTAATGATTTGGTTAAATAAGAGGTACCACATCATTATAAATTTTATTTAAAGTACATACGTAGATAGTAATCTCAACTTTGATAATCACATTGCCAAAGTGGTTAGAAAATCCTTCTACGTGGCCCACCTAATCACAAACGGGTTCGCATCCAGATCAAAAGAGGTCATTGTACCCCTCTACGCATCACTCATCAGACCCATCATAGAGTACAATGCCCCATTTGCATTTGGGATGTACCTTACAAGACACCTGCAACAGCTGGAAAGACCACAGAAGTACCTCACCAAGAGGATCACTGGCCTCAAACAGATGCCCTATGCAGCTCGACTGAAGAAATTACAGCTGTACTCGGTTGCATACCGCCTACTCAGAGGTGATCTTTGCCTGACATACAAGGCCATGTCCAACCCAGAATTGATGGACATGCTCCACCTAAAGAAAACCTTATCCCCGCTTGCCACATGCTCTAGGGATCTAAACCTCACCACAACAATAAATAGGACGTGCTAGAGGGATAGATTCCTGTCCCAGAGACTTCCCATGCTTTGGAACAAGATCCCAATCTACATCAGGCAGAGCTCCTAGCTAACACTCTTCAAAAGAAATCTTGATGAGTGGATGGGAAACAGAAGGTTTACCTCAGGGATCACTTCAGTGGCTCTGCTGGACAGAGGCACAGGGAACTAATCTAAGGGGGCGGTGAAAGCCAACACATTCTGGCTAGGCTTATAAATGCCTTCGGGAAGATAGCCTAGTACCTACCTATGAACCTATAAGGGTTATATATTATTATGACAGCTACTAGGTAGGGCAGGACCAGCTCGAAAGTCACACTGATGGGGGAAGGGATGTGAATTTAACATGTGTACCAATAATACTGTTTTACAGCACAATAAACCACTCCCATGCCTGATAAAAAGTATATACATATTTAGAAAGCTTGTGAGGAAATTATTACTCTATTTTTGTTTTACTTGGATCGCTTGTCTGTGTACTTAATAAAGGATTTTCGACTGGAAACAGACTGCCTGCCTTGCTTGGATTACTTTTGAATACTTAGTAATGCTGTACAATTATATATTTTTTTGTTTTGTTTTGACTTAAGACGAGTTTACGTTCGCTACTTCTACTACTATTGTCTGATCTGATTAATATACAGTGATTAACTAGAAACAGATGGACTGAAAATCTTCTACACAGAGAAGTTTCTTACACTGTTTTGTAACTGTTTGTTTACTGACCTGGAGCTTTTCTCCCCGGGCTTCCGCTGAAAATGGACATGTATCCAGTCGGACTCTCCTGGTTAACAAATGTAAAATAAAAATAAAATAAATAAATAAATGTCTCCCAACTATACAACAAAGTCTAGAAAATGTAGGATCTTTGCTTGGAAGTGTTTGCTTAGGTATTTTTATACCCCAAGTAAACTCCAAAGAATTTTTCCTCAGGTAGACAGCAAATTATGGAGGTGTGATAGGGAAGAAAGATGTAAATGGGAACATATTTTCTGGGAGTGTAATGAGCTGGCCGACTGCTCTCTTGGAGATGCTGAGTGAGCAAATTGGTGTAACTAAGGAAATTATTTTTTCGAGCAATGATACAAAATTGGAATTGGCTAGACATAGCAAGAACTTGATGAGTGTAATTGTGACTGCTGCCAAAAAAGCAATTACTAGAAAATGGAAATCAAAGTCCAAACCAGCTTTACTAGAAGTAGTAAAGATAGAAACTGAGATAAAACAACCAGAATTGGGATCTTCAGAAAAGGGTAGGAGCAAATGATATAGGAAAAAAATGGGAAATGTGGGATCAATACATGCAGAGGAGGAATAAGGTTTCAAAGAAGGCAGGATTTGAATGGACTATGTAATAGCTGCCTGACAATGACTGGATATATTATACGAGATGTATAACGTTTGCAGCTGAGACTGCATCTGTATGGTTTGTTTCTTAAGTCTATGAACTTAAAGGATTTTCGACTGGAAAGACACTGTCTACCCTGCTTGGATTACTTCTGAATAAAGTTAATAATTCTGGATAATATTAATATTTCAAAATCATTTTTTATTTTTTGATTTAGGACGTTTTTAAGTCTGCTACTTCTATTACCATTTTCTGAATTTTAATATATAGTGATTAAATAGACATGCAGGAATTGAAAAAAACTTCCACAAAGAGAAGTTTCTTACACAGTTTTGTATGGTTTATTTCCATTTATATAAATGTAAGACTGCCTATGTCATGCATGATAATTTAATAAAGCTGTTTCTTGTTTAAAAAAAATAAAAATAATCTGAAACTCCTCCACAAGCAACTTAACATTACCAAGATGCCTTACGACATCATGGCTAACTACAGGACCCCATCTATTGCCTCCTCAGCCCATAGCTCTTAACCTCACTAGTATGGAGTCCTTACGCATTAAGCCAAACACCATTCTCCTGGGGGTCTTCAACTACCTCTCCATTAACTGGGAGATGTATACATCCTGTAACATGTATGTCCAGTGATTTCTAGACATCATCAGTACAAATATCTCTGGACCAGTTCATCTACATCCTGACCACAAGTGAAAAAATCAAGGACTTTGTCCATATCAATATGGGACAATTTTGCTCCTCATCAATTGCCACTTTCTCCTTGATCAAATCGAACCACACATCCGTTGTATTTACCTTAAGATCGAAGCCAGAAGCATCCTCCAATACTTTGATATTCATATATTATACCAGGGATAATCTACTGAAACTGAGTGGTGATATGGCTAAATTCAATATCTCCTTCCACCTCAGTGACCCCACTGCTTATGTGGGATCCTTTACCGCCAAATTCAAGTCCATAGATGTTTCTGTCCCCCTATAAAGTAAATATAATGGCAAATTCAAAAAATAAACCCCAAATGGTGGAACACAAAAGAGGAAAAACTCACTGCACATAAAAATAAATGTAACTTTCAGGATGCAAAAAAAGTACAGTTTTGTACCTACCATAAATGTAGATGTTCGAGTGTTCACCCTGCTGCAGTTATCACACTTGGGTTATCCTGCCATCAGGCGGTCCCGCAGTCAGCCTGAGTTCCAAAGTCTTGGTCCGGTGTCGGTTGCTGCCGCTTCTTCCCTGACGTCAGTGCGCCAGGGGTATATAAGAGGCATCCAACACCATTTTCTTCAGTTTTTCTTGTCCCACATGTCAGGTGCCCCCAATAGGTAGGCTATATATATATATATATATATATATATATATATATATATATATCTATATATACATATAAAACAATACCTTCAGGCACAAGCAAATACACCACAGAGGTTGTATAGGATAGAATGGTATAGATAAGTCCAGCAGTTCAGAGGGGATGGAGGGAGGGTAACATGGACTGCAGCAGGGTGAACACTCGAACATCTACATTTATGGTAGGTACAAAACTGTACTATGTTCATCGTGTTACCCTGCTGCAGTCATCACACTTGGGTTGAATCCCAAAGCTAAGAATGGGTGGTGGAGTTAAACAGGGTTAGAAGAAGCTATTAGACCCTGCAAAACTGCAGTGGCAAAACCAGCTCTAGTCTTAGAATATAGAGGTAAGTGATAGTGTTTGGTGAAGGTGTGCACTGAACTCCAAGTTGCAGCTTCCAGAATATCCTTGGTTGGCACCCCCCTGAGAAAGGCTGCTGATGTAGCTGTAGCCCTGGTGGAGTGGGACCTAATGTTAGCAGGTACCGGTTTCCCATGATGCGTGTAGCAGAAACGTATGCAATGTCCTATCCATTTTGAAATGGTCTGTTCTGAGATAGCTTTTCCTTGTGATCCTGCAGCAAAGGCTACAAAGAGCTGGTCAGATTTTCTGAAAGTCTTAGTTTTATCCAAGTACTAACGTAATTGCCTGTGAATGTCCAAAGAGTGCAGGAGTCTTTCTCCTTTGTTCTGGGGATTTGGGAAAAAGGTGGGCAAATGAATGGTTTGGTTTAGGGCCACACTGGATACCACCTTTGGCATAAAGGAAGGGTTAGTTCGTAGAGAGACTCTGTCTTGATGAAAAATGAGGAAAGGCTCCACTGCCATTAGTGCCTGTAGCTCTGAGACTCTTCTAGCTGAAGTTATTGCTAGTAGCAGAGCAGTTTTCCATGAAATAAATTTTAAATCAGCTGAAAAAGCTGGTTCAATGGGCGGCAGTGTAAGCTTTTCCAGAACAAAGTTGAGATCCCAAGTAGGTGTTGGTGCTCTCCTGGGTGGTCTTATGTTCTTAGCCCCTCTGTGGTACTGTCTTAGGAGTGGATGTGAAAATAAAGGAGGATCCGTGTTGTAATGAGCTGAAATTGCTGAGGCGTGGATCTTAATAGATGAAAAGGAAAGTCCTTTGTGCAACATCTCAGTTAAATATTGTAGAATCTGAGGAATGTTTGGATCTAGGGGATTTTGGCTTTTAGCCTGGTTCCAGGCGCAAAATATTTTCCATTTGTCTGAATGGGTTTTCCTGGTGCTGGGCCTCCTGGCCTCCAGAATGACATCCATAACAGCTTTGGATAGAAGTGTTGGCTGGTTGTTTAGGTAATCTGCCATGCAGCCAGGTTTAAAGTCTTGAGCTGGCTGTGTAGAATCTGATTGTCTCGCTGGGTGAGCAGGTGTGGAATTTGTGGTAAAATCCATGGTGGGTCGTGGGCCATGTTCCTTAGAATTGGACACCAGTGCTGGCGTGGCCAGTCTGGTGCAATGAGTATCATTTGTGGTTTGTCTAATCTGACTTTCAGCAGTACCTTTGCTAGAAGAGGCAGTGGAGGAAAGGCATACACTGTTAATGTTTTCCAACTGAATGAGAGGGCGTCCACTTTCCAAGCTTGTAAATGGAATGTCCTTGTGCAAAATTTTTGAAGTTGGTAGTTTTGAGGGTGGGCAAACAGATCTATGTCTGGGCGTCCCCATTTTTGAGTTATCATTGCAAATGCTTGTGGATCTGGTTTCCACTCGTGGGGATCCATGATGTTTCTGCTTAGGTCGTCTGCCAATGTGTTTTTCTTTCCTGGCAGGACTTGTGCTTGTAATTGAACTTGGTAAGACAGTGTTGTGTTCCACAAGGTCATTGCTTGCCTGCATAGAGGGTAGGAATGTGTGCCCCCTTGCTTGTTTATGTACCACATTACTGTGGTATTGTCCGTCTTTATTATTAGTTGTCCTGGGTGTAAGAGGTCCTTGAAAGCTGTTAGGGCATTCTGTACTGCTAGCATTTCTTTTTGATGGATATGCAGATGTCTTTGATCTGTAGTCCATTTGCCCTGAATGCACTGTCCTGCCATGTGTGCTCCCCAGGCATAGTCTGATGCATCTGTTGACATATTTTGCCTGGCTGTGGGTAAGGTGAAAGGCTGACCCTTGTTGAGGTGACATGCCTGTGCCCACCATAAAAACTCCTGTTGGAGGCAGGGAATGAGTGGTATCATTGTTTCCAAGCTGTGGCTGTGCTGAGTCCATACGCTTTTCAGGTACCATTGTAATTTCCTCATATGCAGTTTTGCAAATGGTATTAGTAGTATGCAAGATGCCATGAAACCCTAGGCCTGCAGAATATTTCTTGCAGGGAGTTGGGTCTTTGTTGCCATTGTTTTGAAGTATTGAGTCAGCTGCTGTTGCTTGTCTGGCATGAGATAAGCCATCTGGGCCGTTGCATTCAAGCTGGCACCCAGGAATATTATGTTTTGTGAGGGCACTAGTTTTGATTTCTTTTTGTTTACTGTGTACCCTAGGCAACTTAGAAGGTGTTTGACAAATGCCAGATGCTTTAAAAGAATGTCCTTGCTTTCTGCTTGAATAAAGCAGTCACCCAGGTATGGGTATATTTGAATTCCTCTTTGTCTGCAGTATGCAATTACTGGTGCCAGGCATTTTGTGAAGACCCTGGGCACAGTAGATAAGCCAAAGGGCAGTGCACAGAATTGATAATGGGTTGAACCTGCAATGAAGCGGAGGTATCTTCTGCAATTTTGTCCGATAGGGACATGCAGGTATGCCTCCTTGAGGTCCAACGTTACTAGCCAAGCATTCTTGCCCAGCATGGGAAGAAGCTGCTGTAGTGTTAGCATCTTGAATTTTGGTACTTGTAGATAGGTGTTCAGAATTGAAAGATCCAGAATGGGTCTCCATGCTTTGTCTTTTCTTGGGACTAGAAAGAGTCTTGAGTAAAATCCTTGTCCTTGCTCCTGTGTAGGTACCTGCTGAATGGCTCTCATGTCCATGAGAGCTGTAATTTGTTTTTGTACCTCTGCCCATTGATTTGGTGGCAGGTTTGGCATTCCTTTTATCCTTGGCAAGGTATGAAAGTGGAATCTGTATCCTTGTGAGACAATGTTTAGGACCCATTTGTCTTTTGTGATGATGTGCCAGTTGCCTGCAAAAAGAGCTAATTTTCCTCCCAAGGGAGCTGCCAAGAGTGATTTGCTTGGTAGTTTGAGGATTGAGTCATTGTGTTTGTCTTCTGCTATAGCTTGGGGCCTGTCCTCTCCTCCTTTCTGGGTAGCAGTACCCCACTGGCGAGGTTTGTAAGGGCCTTGTGATTGACCTCTGCCCCTTGGGCATCTGTATTTGCCCCTCTGTGATCTGTCCGAAGCTGGAAAGGACCAGTTTTTTGTTGGCCAATTTCTGCTGAAACGAGGGGGTTGTACCTGTAAAAAATCCTTGACCGTCTGCATAGACTTTTCCTTATCCTCCATTTTCTTTAAAATCTGTTCTGCTTTGACACCAAATAATACATCCTGCTGTAAAGGTGCATCCAATAATTTTTCTTTAACATGATCAGGCAGGGTTTGTTCTTTTAACCAAGCATGTCTACGTATAACAGAGCCAGTAACAGCTGCTCTACAGGAAGCTTCCAATGAATCAAATCCACATTGTAAAGTATGTTTGCCCACCTGTTCAGCTGCATGCAACAGATCCTGCATTTCCTTGAATTCAGACTGTTCAGAATGTGTGCTCATTTTTTGTTTTAATTGAGACATTAGGAATTGCTGATATTTCAGCATGTGAAACTGACAATTTAATGCTCTCATAGCCAGAGTAGCTGAGGTGTATATCTTCTTACCCCATCTATCTAGGGCTCTGAAATCCCTTTCAGAGCGTACAGGATTTTTAGCCATAGAAGCTTTAGCCCCTTTGGGACCCTGGGAAATTGTTTCTGGGTCAGCCACAGGGCTTTTATAAAGGAATTTGTGTGAGTCAGGTACTCTGTAGTACCTGTCTGGTTTGGCTGGAGCAGGAGGTAGAGAGTCTGGATTTAGACTAGACTCCAAGTAAACATCATCCACAATGTCTAAAACTGGGGGGATAGCAAGTGGTCTGTGCTGGGGTAGTAAAAGGAACTCTCGGAGCCTTTTCTTAGAATCAGAGTAGTCCTGGCCTTCCCAGAGGAAATGTTCCCTCATGGTATGTAAAGTTTCCCCAAAGGAGTAGTCTTCAGGGAGAGATGCCGAGGGAATAGAGTCTTCAGCATCAGAGTCTTCACAAGGGGGAAAGGTGTAATCCTGTTCCTCAGAAGAATACGAGGAAACTGAAACCTGGTCAGAGGAAGCATAATCCTCCTCTTGTCTTGGTCTTTTATCTGGAGGGAGATGGGAACCCCTGATTAGGGTAATCAAATCTTCAGCTATCTTAAGCATCTGTTTCTTAGGCATGGGGCCTTGAACTGTAGAGTGATGTACAGTCTTTTTTGGCTTTAATGGAGTTTTAAGCTTAGCATAAGATTTAATGGTGAGTGTAGTCGGTCTGAAGACACCTTCTGCAACCGAAGGTGTTTCAACTGCACCGGGATCTCTTTCTGCTCTGGTGTCGGAAGGGCCTAAAGAAGATGGCTGCAACAGCCTAGTACACTCCGCTTGAGAATCCGCAGCTGTCTGGGGTTCCAATTCTGCGGTCGCCAGGGGCTGCGTAGGCGCCTCACTGAAAACCGGAGAACCAGCGACAGGCCCAGCAGAGGCCTCGGAATCTGGCTTGTTCCTAGGCTGCCTGTCCTTATCCTTGCGTTTTTTATGCATGCTGTCGTCGGCTGCTCCGACGGCATGATACAATTAAATTTTCTACCAAAGTAATGTCGTGCGAAGTCAAAACGGCGTTTGATAGTTCGTTTATTAAACCTAGCACAAAACCGACAACCTGTGACGTCGTGGTCTGGGCCTAGGCAAGGAATACAATAAGAATGGAAGTCCTTATGAGGTATTTGCTTCCCACAAGAAATGCAATTGTTAACTTTTTCTGACATCGGACTGAGGCAAGAAAAGGTTCCCCAACGGGGTACTTAGCTTTATTGAAGACTTCGGACTGAAATTCGATTAGAAAATCTCAGGTGTCGGCCGACCGGCACTTACGAACTGCTTCTGCTTCGGACACCGTGTGGCACGAAAGACTCTAGAAAATGGCATCGGGTGCCTCTTATATACCCCTGGCGCACTGACGTCAGGGAAGAAACGACAGCAACGACGCCGGACCAAGACTTTGGAACTCAGGCCGACTGCGGGACCGCCTGAGGGCAGGATAACCCAAGTGTGATGACTGCAGCAGGGTAACACGATGAACATCTCCCTTACTAAACTTAACAGGAAATTCTGGACCCTGAACAAATCAACCACAGCCAGATATGAGGTAAAACTACTGCCCAGGCAATGGACAACCACAAAGAATTTTAACTATGTTAAAAACCAAAGAAACAATGACCAACACTGTGCAGAACTAACAGTAAACGATATTCCATACTCTGACCCACAGAACATGGTCAATAAGCAGATAAATATAGCTCTAACTTCATCCCTCCTCTCCTCATTCATTCCCAGATCACAGATAGACACAGCTACACCCTCTGTGAATTCTCCCATGAACACTGGTTCGATGGGGCCAGATAACAAACCAGGAAGCTTAATAGCCAGCCTTACCTGGACCTGTCAGACCCACTACAGAGACTATTCAACATTAGCCTGTGCCAGATAAATGACAGACAGCAAGTGTCACCCTTTTACACACAGGTTATCAATGGACCCGAGAAATTATAGGCTCATAAGTCTGACCAGCCTCATCTGTAAGGCTATGGAAAAGATCATCATGGAATTAATAAATAAGGACACAGGTAACCTACAAACTCTCGATCCAAGCCAGTTTAGATTTGTGAAGGGCAGATCCTGCCTACTTAACCTGGATGACTTCTTCTAGAAGGTTACTAAAGCAACAAATGACGGCAAATCAGTACACACTGCATATCCAGGCTTTGTAAAGGCATTCAACACCATCTCACACACTGATATTGCAGATAAAGTATCCCAGCTAATGCTGATCCCTATGTAACTCACTAGACAGCAAATTGGCTCACAAACAGAACCAAGAAAATTAGGGTGGGCTGCTGTACCTCCTCTCTAAGGCCTATTACTAGCGGTGTATCACAGATTTTGGTCCTTGGGCCACTCCTCTATGTCATTTACTTCTTGGAAATCATTGCCACTGTTAAAGGCTTACGGCTGACAAGTCTGCAGATGACAGTAAATTTGGTGTCATCATAAACTCCTTAGAGAACACCAAAATCCTCCAAAAATGCCTTTAAAAAACCAAAAGCTAGTATTAAAACCACGGACTAAAACTGAATGCCAGGAAATGTACAATAATATCCTTTGTTAAGCAATAAGACACTAATAACTATACATTGACAACACCCCCCCCCCCCCGAACACTGATCCAGTAGTTAGGGACCTGGGAACCTATGTAGACAATGAACTGACCTTTGATCACCACTTATCCATTACTGTAAGAAAGTGCTTTTCCACTGCACAGCTTATTACTACAGGTATGGCAACCAGGACCAGGGATGTGATCATTCAACTGGTATTAATCAGGCTGATCATCGAGCATAATGTCCCCTTCTGTTTGTACCTGTCCAAACACATGATGCAACTCAAGCACCCACAACAGTTTCTTATAAAAGAAACCAAAGAAACTAAATAAAAAAATAAACAGACTACATCTCAAAGCCCTGTCCCTCTTCTCAGTGTCAGACAAACTACTGCGGTTCGATTGCTGCCTTGCTTGTACAGCCTCAACAGACCCTAGCCTGTCAGACCTAATGTACATTTGCAAGTTCAATGGTGGCATAAACACCCACTCATGATAGATATCTCTTTTATAACATAAATAGAACATGTTGGCAGAATAGATATGCTTCACAGAGAATACGACTTCTTTGCAAACTCCATTGTCGCTGCATAAAGAAAATTACTTCTCTTACACTAGTCAAATGTAAACTAGACAAATCGAAGGATAACTGTACATTCACCCTGTCATTTATATGGCCCTGATTAAGCATCATTGTCCCTTACAGATGAGAGCAACATGTGAATGTTGTACTCATTCCTGGGTTACTCGGACTTAAAATATAAGGGCTAAATACTTAATAAGAATGCATGGCTAAGCTTCTAACGATCCATATGGCTCAACAAACTAGTAAGTACTTATGTACTGTTTGTCCCATCTTTTGCTATTACATCTGAGACTGGTTGCTGATTTCATCACTGCTAATACTGCAGAACATTTGGACATTTTACCTCCTTGAAGATACAACACTCTGTTTTCCTAATAGTGCTGATGGAATTATTCTCCTAGGGATTATAAAGAATTTTAAACTCTTAACTTTGGAGACTTGTAGTGTTACAGGTTGTATTTCAACCCGATAAAAATACCTATGGAAAATGTTTCCTACTCAGAGAAATACTGGAATACCTCTTGGTTCCTGTCACACACTGGCATGGCCTGGAATGTTGAATAATTCAATTTTGGCACAGAACTCTGACTTTATACAGTATGCTACTGACCTCAGCAGGGGTCCTAGCTCATGCTAGAACTCAAGAGGTATTAATTTGGCATTGCTCACTCTTCTAATTTATTTTTCCCTGGTCACTTACTTTGTGCCAGCTAAGATTGTATGCAGCAAAGACCTTAAAGCCCAGTTACTAAAATGTCTCTGATTTCTTTGTTGGTTACATCTGTATAGCTCTTATTTGCCCCTAATTGGCAAGGATTTTTAAACTGTTCTAAATTACACTTTGCATTTTAGGATTGCATAACCCTGCAATGCAAGTGTTTTATGATACAAGCAGAAATATAAATTCAGTTAAAATCTAAGAGTTTATATTATGTATTTGTTTGAAGATTTCTCATTTAGATTATTTTATTTGTGAAACTAATTTTCTTATGGCAACAGGTAGTACAATGAGATTTGTACATTACAGCTGGTTTGCATTATGACCTTGTGTATCATCTTGACTGCCTTTGTCTGTTTTCAATCTCTGCAGCTGCCTACATATTTTGCACAAACAATGGGGTGCCTGATGCAGGTTGGCCTCTTCAAGGGCTTGATTCCTGTGGTGATCAGCGTACCTGCTGCTACCTCCCTTTGGGAATCACTAGAGGCCACGTCTCCAAACAGTACTCACTTTTTTTTTATCAATGGCAAGTATTGGGAACTCATTCTTCTCGGACCTCTGAAGTCAATGGACACTATATGTGAGGTCAATCTGCAATAAGACAAGGAAAATCTCTTACCTATTATAGGATGCTGATGTTGCTTTTATTACTGAAACATGACTGGATGAGCACTTTGGGCCCCATCTGGCCACAGCCACTTCCCCAGGATTCTCAGAAACATAGTGCCTGAAAAGGACTAGGATTATGAGGCAGGGTTGTTGTTTGGGGTCGAAGAGGAGAGGCTGAGGCTAGCTCAGGTAGCTACTAGGGAGACCAAGTACTTTAAACTTGTCTTAGTTGCAGGGCAAGCTGCAGGCCTTTCCTCATCTACCATCCATCCACCAGGCTGTACAAGGATACTGTATACTGAAAGGCAAAATAATGTGGCAAGATTGTTGCACTGGAGATTGTGCAAACATTATGGCATTGAAGTGGCTGAAAAACACTGGAAACATGAACCACAAAACATCACAGAAAATGAAGTCTATATCACATGGGATCACCCATTGCCAATAGTTCAAAAGACAGATGATAGAAAACCAGATATGGTGGTCCATGAAAAGAAGACAAAAGCAGCACTGATCATTGAAATCGCCACACCCAGTGACTATAGTGTCTTGCTCACAGAGAGACACAAAGTCATAAAATATCAGGATTTGTAAGCAGAAACGAGAGCAATGTGGAAGAAAGATACCCAGACAATTCCAACAGTAGTAGGAGCAAGGGTCTTATAAAAATAATCTATAATCATATTTAGATACCATTACATGTAACCCAGTATGCACTGCAGGAGGAGTCATTACTGGGCATGCTGCGGGTGCTGCAAAGAGCACTTCTAGCTGACATCAGAGACTGAAACAATACTAACTTCCTGATGTTTAATCATACTTTGACTAAGGAATGGGTCCATTCCCATCACGGTATTAGAAACTCAAAAGACTTGGAGACATTAAAAAAAAAAGAATATTCCTATAAGAATTCACAGATTTCTTCAATCACTTGATTGTTGGGCACCAGCATTTAGTTGTGCTAGGTGACTTTAATCTGCATGTTGAGGATAATTTCATGATTATTGCAAAAGAAATTAGCTGTGGTAAGAAATTTTAGGTTTGCTCAATCTATTTTCTCTTGTGACACCTACACTAGGCCAAAATTTGCACTTGATCTTCTGAATGGATGTAATACCATCAGAATTGGTGGTGATGTCAGTCTTTTGGTTTGATCACTTCCTGGTTCATTTTAGCCTTGAAGTACTGCACTATAGTCTCCCAATACTGAAATGAAATTAATTTGCTGTACTACCTGTGATAAACTGAGGGGCTGCCAGCCCAGCTAGATAGAATTTTGTAAATAATTATTTGCCGTTGTAAATATTAATATGATCCAAATGCTTGTTTGATAAATGTAAGAAAACTGTGTTATATGCTGATCTTCAAAAATGTAACCACAGTGCACCCTGCTGGAAGACAGCTGATAAGCAAAGAAATTTACAACTGTGTGTGATCTCAAGTTCGGAGACAGGATGTCTGCAGCTGGGAAATTCTTTCTATTGTCCTAAGACAGAGATAATTACCAGGTTTCACATGTAAAGTGTCTTTTATTGCTGTAGCTTGCTGGCAGGCGCAGATTACAAAGACATGTTACATTTTAAATTCTGTGAGCCTGGGAAACTTAAGCAGAAGTGTCAAGAATAATGTAATCTGAAATGACTCAGCAGTAATGTGTATTAACAATTTAAGGGCCATCTCAGAAAGTAAGAATGGCATTTTGTATTTTGTTCTGAAGCTGACAACAAACTCACCAGCACTGTGCCTTGCTCTGTAAGAGATTTAGAACACTGACTTCTCTTAGAGATAGATAGAAATAGTAAGATCAGTCCAGCTGTTTTCTATATTTATGTGAGACTGTCCTACAATGTTGTTTTAAAGTATTTCCTGTGAATCTGAACTCTCTAATGTCATTGTGTTGAATTGATCAGTATTGTCTTGTGTTTTCATTATTTACTATTAAATATTTTAAACATTCCACGGTAGTGGTGCTGCCGTAGTGTTGTCGCCTCACAACAAGACGTTGTCCCATTCGATTCTCAGCTAGAGTGTCTTCTGTGTGGAGGCATGCGTGAATGGGCGTGTTTTCGTTGAAGGTTGTGCATCAGGGCTGGTAACTCGGCACGTAAAAATCCACTGCCAAACATTAGCGGACCGGAGTTCCGCTGTGGCAACCCCTAACCAGGATAAGCCGAAAGACACAACTATTAAATATTTTAAACCTTTTAACTGTGGCTGTTTTGTGTACAGATAAGTTAAGCTCTGTAAGTATTTGCATGTATTTGGTGATACTGTACAAAGCCACTCCTAAATAGCCTTCAAGTCTCAGTCACACTTACCATTGGATAATAACAACATTGCACAGCAGAACTGGACACCCTTTGGTAAGGGCCTTTATAGTAGCTGATAGTAGTGGTTGGTGGCAGTCAGTACTATGGTATAGTCTGGGCAGAAGGAGGCATAGCTGGAGAACCTGTGCCAGCCTTCCCCAGTAGTGTGTGTGTGTTTGTACATGACTCAAATCTCAATGTGTGTGTGTGTGTGTGTGTGTGTGTGTGTGTGTGTGTGTGTGTGTGTCAGCTAATTGGGCAGGGACACAAAGCACTGGTTCGACAGAGAGGGTGCTGGAGGTTTTGGCTTGACCACTCGGCTGAGATCTAAACCCTATGGCTGTGCCAGTGGGGAGTCTTATTGGGGATCTGGAAAGAAAGGGAGAAACCAGCCCCAGACTGACTGTGATCTATGTGTGCTCTTAAGGAAAATTGTACTTTACTGTGTGTGTGTACCTGTTATCCTCCCAATGTGGATGCCCCTCACTGGTGTTAGTGGTGAGGACTGAGGCTCCTTGATTACTGGGTTAGTGCACGGGCATCACATATTATTTGTTTGGCAGTGGTGGGATATCCACATCAAATATTTATTGTTTGATAGTGGTGAGTTACCCCATCACATACTACTTGGCTTGTAGTGGTATGGGTAGTGAATTCCTGTAGCTTGTGTACAGTGATCACTGAGGGTGTTTTTGTACTCTAAATCAGCCATGCAGTGAACATTCAGAGTTCAGATCATAATTGTTTTATTTCTTTTGTTAGCTTAGTCAGGGAGAGCAGGCAAGCATGTCACAGAGGAGTATGGCAAGCTGACAAGGAGCCAGTTGGCTGAGATGTGCCAGGCTACAGGACTGGCGTATGGCAACCTGACTAGGGAAGACATGATTTCAGCTTTGGTCACAGCTGCATCTGAGAAAAGGAACCAGGAAAATGATCAGACTGGCCGTGGAGATGTACAACACTCAGAGAATGGACAGCTCCACCTTTTTACAGAGGACTTAAAAATCCGTCTGGAGCTAAAGCGACTTGAGTTGGAGGCCAAGCATTTGGAAATAGAAGCAACGGAGAGACTGAGACATCTAGAGACTGAGGAGAATGAGAAACTGCTACTCCTGGAAGCTGAGCAGCAGGAGAGGCAGAGGCAACATGAAAAGGAGTTGCTGATTCTTCGCCAGAGTCATGGAGGTAATGGGGAAGGGAGTAACTGGACCCCAGAAGCACAAAAGGTCAGTACATTTCTTCCACAGTTTACAGAGGGGGATAATTTTGATAGTTTCATTCATATGTTTAAGAGGGTATGTAAACAGTATGATGTTGAGAAAGGGCTCTGGCTACGGTTCCTGACCCCCTTACTCCATGGTAAAGCTGTAAATGTACTGTCCAAACTGTCTGATCATGACTTTATATATTATAATGTTGTAAAGAACTGTTTGCTAGAATTTTTTATGCTAACACCTGAAGCTTATAGGAAAAAGTTTTGTGAGCACAGACACAAGGCAGATGAAAGTGTGTGTGAATATGTTGCTGAAATGAGCACTTATTTTCATAGGTAGGTGAGCGGATGTCAGGATAGCATTTTTGAAGAGTTAGCAGACCTTCTGGTAAGCGAACAAGCCATTAGCACTTTGGCTGAGGACATGAGGATCTGGTTAGCTGATCGACAATGTGCTACTTCAGATGAGTTGGGAAAGAAGGGAGACCTATACCTAGCAAGAAGGGCATCCCTGCACAAGAAAGGGACACCGAGTGCTGTTCATGGGTCTAAGGGAACCCATGGTGGGCAGCTCAGACAACCCCAACAGAATCTGCCAGTAGTAGGGGAAGCCACTAGTCCAGGTACACGTCCAGGACCTAGGGTTAAATATTCTGAATGCAACCAGTGGGGCCATGTGGCATATAGATGTCCACAGAGGCAAGGTGGGGAACAAAAGGTGAGGGAGCCAGTACGTGGGAATGACAAAATGCCAACAGTAGGTTGTCTTGAGAAAAAGGGGTACCAAACTACCATCCTGCAGATGTCCTGATAGGGAAGGATTTTGATGAGGCAGTACCATGTGTTTATGCAGATACACACAGTCAGGCTTAGAAACAAGCATGCAGGTCTGGTAGCGTGGGGGAGACTCAGACCAACCGCACACTTGTAGCCTGGACTGGTGAGGTGGTTACTTCAGGGAGGGAGCTACCCTGTAGCAGCAAGATTGAAGGTGAGCCACAGCTGCTTGTGGGTACTGATGTTCCCTTGGACAGAATGACTGCAAAGGTAGAGGTGAGTAGTAGTACCCAGGCTGACAGTGAGGCACCACTGTCAGAGGATACCAGACTTCCTGTAGAAGGGGAGCTGGGAAGAGTTACAAAGAGAGAGTTGAGATAGGCTCACCTCTCAGACCCGACATTACAAGGTCTGAGGCAGGTAGCTAGTGAGGCACCTGATTCTCAAGGGAAGGGGGAATCTGTATACTGGGACAAAGGGTTACTGTACAGAGAGTGGACCCCTGAGGGAGGGCTAGAAGGCAAGAGGATACAGAAGTTGGCAGTGCCTAGAGCCTACCATCTGGCACTTCTAGCCATAGCCCATGATATTCCCTTTGCAGGTCAAATGGGCATAAAAACATACAAAGAGACGTATTATGGAGAACATTTATTGGCCTGGGATTTCCAGACATTTAACAGGGTACTCCAGGAATTGTGAGCAGTGCCAAAAGGTAGGCAAGGCAGGAGACAAGGTGAAAGCTCCTTTGATACCTTTGCCTGTGATTGAGGAGCCATTTCAGAGGGTAGCTATGGAATTGTGAGGCCTCTGAGTACCCAAAGTTCCACGGGGAAAAATAATATCCTAGTGGTAGTAGTCTATGCTACAAGATACCCTGAGGCAGTGGCTCTGTCCTCCATTGAGACAGAAAAAGTAGCAAATGCTTTGTTAGAGATTTTCAGCAGGGTAGGTTTCCCAAAAGAAATACTGACTGACAGAGGTGCCAATTTCATGTCAGACCTGCTGGCTTGGCTGTACTGTGAGGTGAAGCACCTAAAGACCACCCCTACCATCCCCAGACTAATGGTCTTGCTGTGAGGTTAAACTCTACACCCAAGTCTATGCTATGGGCATTTGCAGACCAGTTTAAGAGGGAGTGGGACAATATTTGCCCCAGCTGTTGTTTGCTTACAGAGAGGTTCCCCAGGAATCCACAGGTTTTTCACCCTTTGAGTTGCTGTATGGGCATAGGGTGAGGGAACCTCTAGATTTAATTTGAGATGAGTGGGAAGGTGAGTGTGAATCTCACAAGGAGTCTGTTGTGGCATATGTCCTAAACCTCAGGACAAGGCTCAGGGAACTCATGGGCTTGGCCCAGGAGAACCTGGCAGAAGCTCAACAGCAAAAAAAGGTCTGGTATGACAGGAATGCTCAAGCTAGAGAGTATGGTGTAGGGCAGCAGGTAATGGTTCTCATTCCTGTCAGACATAAGCTGCAGCCAACTTGGGAGGGACCTTACAAGGTGGTAAGGAAGGTCAGTGATGTTAATAACTACATGGTAGAACTGCTAGGCAGGAGTCAATTGTACAACCTGTACCACATTAACACGATGAAACCTTACCATGATAGGGAGGCCCTTGTGCTGAGTATTTGCAGTGGACTGCAGGAGGATTCTGAGGGAGATCTGGTGACTGATCTCCTCAGTGAGGCTCGGACTGACACTTCAGTGGAAGGGGTAGCAATGTCCCAGCAGCTATCTCCTACCCAGGTTTGAGAAATCCAAGCAGTGTTACAGGAGTTTGGGGGCATGTTCACTGGGAAACCAGGGTGCACCCACCTGGTGCAGCACCAGGTGGAAAGAGGACCCTAAAGACCTATTAGGCAGGCCCCTTATAGGGTACCTGAGAAAGTCAAACAGACTCTGAGGGAGGAGACACAGGACATATTGGAATTAGGGGTAATGCAAGTGTCCAACAATCCCTGGGCCTCCCCAGTGGTGCTGGGGCCAAAGAAGGAAGGCAGCACCAGGTTGTGTGTGGACTACAGGAAATTAAATAGTGTCACAGAATCAGATGCTTACCTCATGCCTAGGAGAAATGAAGCCCTAGAGCAGCTGGGAGGGGCTAAGTATCTTCATAGGTGTGTACTAGGCTAATGGCCCTGGGGCCTTTACAAGCCTAGCCATAGGATTACCCTGGCATAGTGCAACTCGACCATAGTTCCCAGAGCCTCTGTCGAGTAGAGCCACTAGAGTTATCCCTGGGGTGAAGTTTGTTTCCCATCCACTCATGAAGATTCTTCTTGAAGAGGGTCAGTGAGGTGCTCTGCTTGACATAGCATGGGCAGTCTCTGGGTTATGAACCTATTATTCCAATATGTTCTGCTAATTGTGGTAATGAGGTTGAGGTCTTTGGAGGGTGTGGTGTGGAGGGATTGGGATTTCTTTAGATGTAGCATTTCTAACAGAGCTGGGTCAGACATGGCTTTGTAAGTCAAGCAGAAATTGCCTCTAAGTTGGTGATATGAGACAGAGAATAGTTGGAGATGTTTGAGTTTGTCCATATAGGACAAGTGTTTAAGGCCTAGGATCCTCTTTGTGAGGTCCTTTTGTGGCCTCTCCAGTTGTTGCAGGTGTCTAGTAAGGTACATGCCAAATGGGGCATTGCACTCGATGACTGGCTTAATGAGGGAAGAGTAGAGGGAGACGATGACTTCTTTCTTCCTGGATGCAAAACCCTTAGTAATGAGATGTGCCACACAGAAGGACTTTCTGACCACAGTGGCAATGTGGTGATCACAAGAGAGGTTGCGGTCAACCTGTGTTCCCAGATCTCTTATAACTCCTTCTGTGTTCAGTGGACTACCATCAATGTGGTAATTCATGGGAACCAGGTTTTTCCCAAAGGGGATGATAACATATTTTTTGGCATTGAGCTTAAGGCCGTGGTTCTGACACCAGTTGTTGGTCTCAGTGAGGCTATTCTGTAGGATGTCAACATCACTTGGAGAGTTAACAACAGCTCCCAACTTGCAATCGTCTGCGAACTTTGTCAGCCAGAGTCCCTTCATGTTGGTCTGGACTTCAGAGAAGTAGATACCAAACAGGAGAGGACCCAGGACCGAACCCTGTGGGACTCCACTCGTGACTAGTCGGCAGTCTGACTTGGAGTCAGGTACTTTCACACTGTGGGTTCTGTGAGCCAGTTTGCAACCCACCTAGTGATATAGGTTCATAGGTAGGTATAGGGGTTGATGGCTAGCTTAGTGAGTTTTTCTATGATTTCTGAGTTAAGAATGGTATCAAAAGCCTCGGCCAGATCAAGGTAGGCTGTATGAACCACCTTGCCTTCATCCACAGCTCTGGTGACTGACTCAAAGTCGTCGACCAAGTTGAGCAGGCATGATCTACCCTTCACAAAAACCAAACTGTGTGGGATCCAAAGTTTGGAGATTCCCTATATCCTTGTTTATTATGTCTATGACGATGCTTTCCATAGCTTTGCATATCAGACTCGTCAGGCTAATGGGGCAATAGTTCCCAAGGTCTGTAGTCGGTCCTCCTTTGTGGAGAGGGATGACTTTAGCAGTGCGCCATTCGGTAGGGACAAAGCCTGAGGTGAGGTTGCGACTGAACAGGGTAAACAGGTGAAGTGAGAGTTCACTCTGTAGCTCACGTAGAACACAGCCACTGATATTGTCAGGTCCCATAGAGGCTGCATTCTTGGCCTTGGCCAGTGCTGTTTTAACCTGTACAGCAGTAATACTGGGTGCCTGGCAATCTACTGGTATTGTGAGTGGTCGTTTGGGGGGGGGTGAAAGGGGTGAAGCTGGCACTGAATCTGTCGGCCAGTATACTGGAGCAGGTTACAGTGTCACTGGCATCATGCGGATCTGGGGAACGATAAACTTTATTGTGACGAACACTATACCATACATCAGACAGAGATCTCTCAAGAAGGTAACATTCCTGCCCAGAGTGATCTTATCTGCTGTGAAGTGACCAACAGCACTCTACTAGGTGGTTGAATGACTATGCAGCACAACTTGTCTTACCACCAGAAGAACATAATGTGAACCTGCTCTCATTTTTTGCTAAGATTGTCACCATCAGAGCTGACCTTCTGCCTTCCCAACCCATGAGTACCTTTAACTTTGGATAGTGCTTGACATTCCTGATTACGAGAAGTTTGTGGCTGTCACCTCAGGTATGCTCCCAATGACTTGTGGTCTGGATCTTCAATACTTATCAAGACTAGTTTTGGCAAGTCTTGATGTCTTCTTATCAGTGATCTACTGCATCCTAGTCTTGTCACGAAGGGCTGGAGTATTTCCATCAGCCGTGAAAGAAGATTTTGTTACCTCTACTCTTAAAAAACATCCCTGCAGGATAACATCTCTAACAACTACTGCCCAATACCTAACCTTCTATTCTTGGAAAAAGTAACTGACAAGGTTGTCTACAAGCAGCTTGAGAATCTTCTCTGGGTTACTTGATCCCTTCCAGTCAGATTTTGTACTCACCACAATACAGATTCAACTCTTGTGAGTTGTTAATGATCTCCTTATGGCTAGAGACCAGAAGTACTATTCAGTACTGCTCTTTCAGAAGCATTTGATACTATTGGTCATGGCATTTTGTTACAGTACCTATAAACTTGCTGTGGTACCTCTCCTACAGTAATACAGTGGGTTGTCTATTACCTCTCACTGGAGTTTTTCAAAATGTGTGTTCTGGGATAAATTTCTCTTCCCTGCATGCAAAGTACATCAAGACTTTATTCTACACCCTTTACTGTTCAAGGAACATATGCTGCCACTGGGGGATCTGTCGAAAGAGAGGAGTTTTATCATACCATGGTTACGCTGGTATGTGAGGTAATGCCAGCTATGCCAGGAGGAATACGGCAGTGGAGGTGTAACATATGCCAGCATAACTAGCTGCAGCTTTGTACAGAATTATATGTCATTTGTATATCAAACTGATTTGTATGGATGCTTGTGTTGAAAATGTATTTGTAAAGTTGCTTGTATTAAAAATGTATCAACAGTGTGTCCGGCTGGACAGAAACGAAATGTACATGTATATCAGACTGTACTGTTGTGACTGTGGAAATGAATACATTATAACAGAGGATACTAGAAAAGAAGAGGCTAATCTCAGTTCAGCTAACTTTGAAAAATAGTTTGAAATGAAACTACTTAATAGGCCATAAAGATTGTATCTCAATGCAGCCAGAGAAAAGGTCTGTACTAGGAAGCATTCTGTATTGTCTTTAGCAGTGAACTAATTGCTACTCTGGAAGGGTGGAAGTTTGAAACTGTTTTACGACTTCCGAAGCTGCAACAGATCTTAGCAAAGGTCTATGTGTGTGTATTAATGACACATATGTGTGAGATTCTGGTTCAGTTGCTAGGAAAGGGGGTAGTATGGGAACCACAGTCAGATGACCAGATGTAGGAGATGTTATTCTGTAATTCAGGACTAAAATTATGATTTCATAATACATGAAACTGAAGTCTCAGGGCAGTCTTTTTTTGGAACCTGACATAGAAGGATCTCTCACCCACTTTACTCGAGTAAGTGACCGGGGATTAGTAATTCTTTAGATCAGTCAAGAATATATAATGAGATTAGTTAAGAACTGTTTTTGTCTGCATCAGTGAGAGTCTATTCATCTCTGTTATTTTAATATTTCCTGTGATTGAAACTCTGGTGTTTATTGAAAACAGATATTTAGTATTTTCATATTCTTTTATTATTTATTAAATATATTTGAACTTCTGACTGTGGCTGGTCCTTCAGAGAATATTTTATCCTTTGAGAGTAATTGTATTTTTTTGGTGACACTATGGACAGAAAGCCTTACCGCACTGGCCAAATATTACCATTTCTATTAGCATTAATTTCACTCAATATAATTGGGTACCCTTGTAAGAGCCTTAAGAGTAGCTGGCTTAAGAGTGTCTGGTGGCAGTAACTACCTTACTGGCTGGGCAAAAAGGGGCACAGCTAGTAAACCTGTGCCAGCCTTTCCCAGGTGTGTCTGTGTCTGTGTGTGTGTGTGTGTGTGTGTGTGTGTGTGTGTGTGTGTGTGTGTGTGTGTGTGCAAATCAAATCTCAAAGTGTGTGTGTGTTGGCTACTTGGGGCAGGGACACAAAGCACTGGTTTCACACAAAAAATGGTGGAGGACTTGGCTTGGACACATGGCTGAGGACTTAACTCTGCAGCTGTGCCAGTGGGAAGCCTTGATGGGAACCTGGGAGACAGAGAGAAACCAAACCCAAACCTTAGAGCTGTGTACATTCCCTGTGTGCTCTTAAGGAAAATTGTGCTTGCTGCAGAGAGCTGAATCTGTAAATACTGGGTATATCCATTTTTGTTTCAAGTGAACATCCTGCTCTAGTGGTGAGGATTCAGATTCCTTGATTACTGGCCCACAGAGGGGATGTCATACACAGGAACTCTCTAGCTAACAATTTGGAGGCCATAAATTCCTGGCCAATTAATAATTAGCTGAAACTCAACACCTCCAAAACTGAGACAATGGCAGTTAATGCTACCTTGAGGGATTCTTCTACACCGCCCCTTCCTAATTTCATTATACATTGTTGCAATAATCTTGACTTTACTGATAAGGTGTGTAACCTTTGTGTCATTCAAGACAAAGTGTTGGTCACTGTGAAATCTTCATGTTTCCACCTGCAAAACATCTAATGAATCAGACACCGTTTACATCAAGTTGATCTCTGCAGTTTTTCATGCCTTGGTCTCCTGTAGGCTAGACTATTGCAATGCCTTTTACCTGGGATTTCCTAACTGCAAACTTGATGATTTACAGATAATGTAGAATACTGCTGCAACCCTACTAACTGGCATGTCTTGTTACCAACGTACTGCACTTGTTCTGCACAACCTGCACCAACTTGCCATTTGTTACAGTATCATCTATAAAACCTTGAGTGTCAGTGTACTTGTCCATTCATAACGTTGTTCCCTCTTACCTGAAGAAATTGGTCATGCCATACTGCCTTGCATGCTTTTGCATTCAGCCTACTGGCAGTTTCACAGGAGCATCCTGAAATCTTAGTATTCCACTCACTTTCATATCAGGCTCCTCATCTGTACAACATACTACTTCATTGGTTTCAGGGGTGTCCATCTTTGGCTGGCTTTCATTGAGCACTTAAAACCTACCTCTATGAAATGGCTTTAAATGGGAAGATATAATTATGTATACTACTTCATATTTAGTAGCAACATATGTTTTCATTAACTCACCTTATTTGACTGTTTGTTGTCTGTACTTTATTAGTTCTAACTGATGTATATACTGTTTTGTGTGAAAACATCTAAATTGGATTTGGAAACAGGGCTGACAACTGGACAGACTAGTTTGGAGAGATTTCTGAAAACACCTAAATAATTTGATTTGGAAACAGGACTGACAACTGGACAGACTGGTTTAGAGAGATTTCTGAGACCACTTTAGGCATGTAGTAAAGGGCCCTGTCCTTGAGAAAAATCAGGAATGGCTCCTTGCACATTAGTTCAGAAATCTCCCTAGATGATGTGACAGCAAGCAAAACAGCTGTTTTCTATGTCAAAAACATAATGAGTGTCATTGCTGTTGGTGTCACTTCTTCTGAGACAAAATTCTACTCCCACAGAAGAGTAAAATCATAAGTAGTCTCAAGTACAATACCCCTTGAGGAACTGTTGGTAATAAAGATACTAGTGAGATGTCTACAGCATGCAAGGTGAAATGGCTGAAAGATGCACCTGGCATAAGCCAGCTAAGGCATGTACAAATCTGACAGGTACTGCTGAAAAAAGGGGCACTGATTTAGAAGACAGGTCCTGACTTCTCCTTTGGCACCATAGAGAAAATCTCTTCCATTTAGATAGACAGCTTCTTCTCATGGGAGGCATCCTAGCCTCCCTCATGATGTTAAGTGCTCTATTATAAAACCAGGCCTAAAGGGTAGCAATGTCAAATCATCAATGGTAACAGTCTGACTGCCCAGAGATTTGGGTGCATTTGGGATCCCTTGAGCAGAATCAAGAGGTCCACATGCTGAGGCAGGGTAAATGGTTTCTCCTTTGCCATATCTAGTAGGAGAAAAGAACCATCGCTGCCTAGGCAAAAACAGTGCTATTAGGACCACCTCTGACTACTCCTTGCCTGTCTTAGGCTCATAGGTGTGTACTAGGCTAATGGCCCTGGGGCCTTTGCAAACCTAGCCCATAGAAGTACCTTGGCATTGTGCCACGTGTTGTTAGTGCCCAGTGCCTCTATCAAGTAGAGCCACTGGAGTGATCCCCGGGGTGAACATTCTATTTCCCATCCACTCATAAAGATTTCTCCTGAAGAGGGCTAGTGAGGTGCATTGCTTGACATGTATGGGAAGTCTATTCCAGAGCATCGGCAGTCTCTGGGTTACAAACCTGTCCCTTCTGCATGTTCTGTTGATTGTGATAATGAGGCTGAGGTCTCTGGAGCGTGTGGTGCAGAGGGACTGGGATTTCTTTAGATGTAGCATTTCTAAAACAGCTGGGTCAGACACGGTTTTGTAAGTCAAGCAGAGATTGTCTCTTTGTAGACAATATGAGACAGAGACTAGCTGGAGTTTTTTTTTGAGTCTGTCCATGTAGGACATGTGTTTAAGGCCTAGGATCCTCTTCATGCGGTACTTTTGTGGCCTCTCCGGCTGTTGCAGGTGTCTAGTGAGGTACATGCCAAATGGGGCATTATACTATATGATTGGGTCTAATGAGGGAAGAGTAGAGAGAGATGATGACCTCTTTCTTCCTGGATGCAAAATCCTTGGTAATGAGATGTGCCAGAACTTTCTGACCACAATGGCAATGTGGTGGGTCAAAGGAGAGATTGCTGTCAACCTTTGTCCCCAGATCTCTTATAATGCCTTCAGTGTTCAGTGGGCTCCCATCAATGTTTTAATTAGTGGGAACTGAGTTTTTCCCAAAGGGGATGACGACGCATTTTTTGGCATTAAGCTTAAGGCCATGGTTTTGACACCAGTCAATGGTCTCAGTGAGGCCTTTCTGTAGGATCTTCTGGATCAACCTGGGGAGTAGGGAGATCAGAACATATGCATATCCATCCAACTAAAGCAGAAAGCATTCACTGTCCAAACTCTCTTTATGTGGTGTGCTACAATAGAACTTTTCAGCTTCTGTTGTTCAGAAGGGAAAGAGTCCATTTCTGGCTCACCCAACTGTGGACTAATATGAAGAAAACATCACTGCCTAGCATCCATTTATAAGGATCTGCCCCTGAACTGCTTAGATAATCCACTAGGGAGTTCTGCTAGGATGGAATGTAGAAGGAGGCCTTGGTATATGTTTGACATTAAGGCTATATTCCAAGTATTCGCTACCTTCTGCACAGGGGATATATAAATGAGCCCTTCCCTGCCAGTTTGTGTATCATATCATGGTAGTGCTGTCTATTAGTAAGCATCCTTGCTTCCACATGGACTTTAAATTCATGAGGGCCTGGATCACTGCGATATTCTCTTTTATATTAATATGCCTCTTCTACCATGCTGTCTTAGGTGCTCTGGACTTTGAGGTCTCCTTGCGAGGGCTCGTCAGTCTGCATCCAAGGCATCTGTGGTCAGAATCAGGTGACTTAGCTCTGGTTGAAGAGAATCCAAGTGTTTCTCTGATCTTGTTACAGCCACTAACAGAGTTCCTTCTAGATGTAGAGCAGGACAGGGATCATCTCTTCCTGACACTACCTGTATTAACACTAGGTGTTCCTGAGATACCACAGGAGCTTCCTCATATGCAGTCTTGCTAGAAGTAACATCAACATTATGGATGCCATGTACCCCCCACAGTGTTTAGGAACTCTTTTGCAGTAGCAGACTTTTTTCTGGGAGGTTGTTTGAAAGTAGCTAAAGAAATCTGTCAACCCTGAGGAAGGAAGGCCTTCTGAGTAGCTGATTCCAGGAGGGAGTTAAGTTTGACTTGAGAAGACTGACAGAGAGCCCATACTTTGCAAACAATTTAAGGTGATATACAGTGCCCTTTTCTACCCCCTCCTGGAAATGGACTTACATCAAGCAGTCATTCAGATATGGGCAGATGCAAATGCTCTTGTGTCTGCAATATGCAGTTAATTCAGCAAGGCATTCTAGAGACTCTGACAGCAGTGACCAATCCAAACTGCTAAGGGGGAAACAGTAAGGCCGTCCATCCCCAAGACTTGAGAAAGCACCTATGGCCCTTTTAAATGGGAATAAATATGCAGGTATCCCTGGGTCCAAGGTGACCATAAGTGGCTCTGAAAACAGAACAAGGAGGAGGAGTAGGAGGACCTGCACAGTCAACATTCTGAATTCTGAGACCTTCAGGAATTTCCTTGATCTTGACAAGTCTAGTATGGGCAACCAAGGGCAATCTTTCTTGGACACTAGGAATAATCATGAATATTAATTAGCCTGTGACCTGCTCCTTTTTCTGGTATTCTATGACTCTGTATTAGAAGTTCCTATACTAAAAGGTATTCACAAGGTTTATTTTTCTTTTGAAACTACTGGAATCCTAGCAAAACCACGGACTTGTTTGAAAACATAATCTGTATCCTTCTGCTAGTGTCTTTAGGATCCACCTGTTCTAAATAATAATCCAAGACAGCATTCTATCCTTTTGTATTCTGGATTAAAGTGAGTGGCGGGATGACAGTATGTGTAGGAGTGATGAAAAGAGGAGGAACATTATACAATCACAGGTTCGAACCAAGTTTAAGGCCAATGGGACCAACAAGAATCTCTTCCACATCATCCAATACTGGTGGGAGATTAACAGTAACCTCCATTAAACAGATTTTTGTATCAACATCCCAAGAGGAAATCTATATTCACCTACCCATTGAGTCATACAAATTGGTTTTAAAGGTTTCCAGGGGCATCCTTGAGGTCCAAGCTGATCACAATTGTTTCTGGGAACAAGAGGAGTAGAAGGACCTGCAGAGCTGGCATTCTGAAGTTTGGCTGCTTGCTTTCTGTGTATTGAATAGCCCCAAGGGCTTGCAGGCTTCACCTTCTGATCTCTGTGCCACGTCTTTTTATAAGGGCCTTTTCCCCTTCCTGCTTTTCTTTTCCTTGGCAGGGATAGTATGGCCAACTCTTTGAAGGGCAGTATCTGTTATAAAGTAGAAAACAGTGATGATGCAACTGTCTGGCAGACTTCTGACAGGAACTGACTCTTCAGCAGGTATGTTTTCCAGTCACTGACCCTGTGGGCGGCAGCTATGGATGCTGTACAAACATAGGAGGACAGAATATATGGTTCAGAAAATCACAGGGTTTTAACCAGGACATGTCTTCAGACAAACTCTCCTGTGGTGGTAGGGTTTAATGGATGCCACACCAGGGGCACAGGTAGTCAACAGAACTAAGGATTTCATGGACCCTTTTCAGAGAAATCTTTTCACTGCTCCTGAAAGATTGCCTGACTGCTGCACTCTGAAGGCAGTCGGACTAATGGGTGTTGTGGATAATCACCAGAGGATACACAATTCCTTTTCATTCTTCTCCCTAACCAAGAAAAAGGATTCCCCATCCCATCAAATGGAACTGCCACAGTAGAAGTCAATAAGCTGCTAGAAAAAAACAGCAGTCTAACAGGTCCCACCAAATCAACTAGGATCAGGTGATAACTCCAGGTTCTTTTTAGTTCCAAAAAAGGCAGAGGACCCATGTCCAATTTTGGACCCAAGCCGTTTAAATCAGTTTGTGAAGCAGACAAAATTCCAGATGGTCACAGTTCAGTCCAATCTACCTCTATTTAATAAGGGCAACTGGATGTGCTAAACAGATCTCCAAGATGCTTATTATCACGTAAAGATAAACAAGCATTCAGGAGATTTCTCTGTTTCAGGCTGAAAGCCTATAATTTTCAATTCAGAGCCAACTGGGTGTTTACCAAATGCATGGATGCACTGACAGCCTATCTCAGATGGCAGGGGTTCTGGGTGTTCTTGTATTTGGATGATTGGCTTCCAACATCTCTGACCAAGAATTTTCTGATCAGGCAGAGGGACCTTTTACTGAAATTACTTCACATCTTGGTTGTCACAGTTAATATACTCAAGAGCAATCTAAATCACACTCAGTCACTAGAACTCATCGGACACCACGTGGACACAATAAGTCAGATAAACTACCTTACCACACTCCAGGATTCTTTCACTTCGAAAAGAAGCAGATCAGGTCTGGTTCCACCCCTAGCCTCCAGCAAAACTGATTCTAAAATCTCTAGAACTTATGGCTTTAGCAATCACTTGGGTCCCTCTTCACATTTTCATATAGACCCTATCCGTACAATGGTCTCAACTTTATCAGCCCTTAATTACTCCCCTCAGACTACCTCCAGTGTGCTAGACTCATATCAGTTGGTGCGTAACATTTCCAGAACTGTTAGAAGGTTGTTTCACCTCCCAAAGCTATGGTCATTATGGACGCTTAATTTTTAAGGTGGAGGGCATTACGAAGGGAAGACTGTTCAAGATGCTTGGACACCATTAGAGGCCAATCTTCACATCGACATTCTTGAGATGAGAACAGTCTTACTCCCACTGCAGACATTTCAAGATTCTCTGCCAGAAGGTGTATTTCCATACAGACAGTCTGAACATCAGTAGTCTGGTATATCAACAACTGGGAACCACATCTTATCCTTTATGTCGGGAAGCCATGAGAGTGTAGCAATGAGCAATGTCTTCCCACTGCTTTCTTTTAGCAACACATATCTCGGGGGCTTCCAATGTACCAGCAGGCAAGTTAAGCAAAAACATTCTCGTGCTTCATGAGAGGTCCCTCAATCAGACAGTGGCAAAAGAAATTTTCTGCTGCTGGGGGCCAACTCTGCTGCAACCTGTCTGCATCTTACCTAAACAACAAGTGCAGAAGTTACTTTGCCCTAATCCCTCTCCTCAGGATCAGTCACTAAGGGATGCTATGATCCACACTTGGCCCCATCGGATCTCCTTTACACCTTTCCCCCATTCCCTCTGATTACAAAGTTCATTCAGAAAGCCAGAAGGTGCAAGGCAAAAGTAATCCTCTTTGCCCCTTATTGGCCTTGACTTGTCTTGTTCCCATTTCTTTGGCCTTACCTCCATCTTCCCTGGACACTGGCTCACAATCCAAATCTCCTGTACCAGACCCAGAGATGTTGAAACTAACAGCTTGGTTCCTCTAATTTTAATGACGGCCAGAGATGCCAAGTTTTTCGACAAAATAGTACTCACATCTTAACAGCTTTACAGAAATCTAGAACTAGAAAGGTGCATCTAAGTAAATGGAAAAAGTTTTCCCTGTGGGTGTGGGCCCCTTTTCCACACCTCTTCCTTCGATATTTAACTTTTTATCAAAATCGTTTCTCAACTAGAAAGGGACAATTAGCACCTATTTCAAATTTTCACATTGGCCACAGTCAGGTACCTACAACCTACTTGAAAGTCTCCAAAGCATTTTTGAAAGGAACTTTTTTGCTCAGACTTCATATAAGAGACCCTATTCCTCCATGGGACATTACAGTAATGTCTCCAGCCCTTACACAAGCTCCAGAAGAACCAGCATCTTCCACAGACTTACAGTTTTTAACATGGAAAATTATATTTTTGATAGCAGATACTTCAGCTAAAAGAATCTCAGAACTGCATGCTCTTTCATGCAAACCACCATATTTGTTTTTTCACATAGATACGAATGGTGCAGTGGTAGCGTTGTCACCTCACAGCAAGAGGTTCTCTGGTTCGATTCTCGGCTGGGGTGTCTTCTGTGCAGAGTCTGCATGTCCTCCCTGCGTTTGTGTGGGTTTCCTCTGGGTGCTCAGGTTTCCTCCCACAGCACAAAGACATGCGCCTGGAGCGTTCCTCCCCAGGCCTCTGCTGAAAATTGGCTTTGTTCCAAGTCAGACTTTTCCAGATAACAATGTTAAATAAATAAATTAATAAAAAAATGAATAAATAAAAGATAGGGTCTTCCTAAGACCAAATCCTCCTCCTATTCCTATTATGGTATCGAAATCAAATATCAATCAGTCCAAAAATCTTCTGTTTTCTTGACATTCACAGGTAATTTAGCTTTTATCTTCACAGAACAAAGGATTTCAGAAAGTCAGATAGATTGCTTGTTGCATTCTCAAAAGGTAAGCTAGGGCAGGGCACATCTAAGATTACTCTTTCACGATGGCTGTCAAACTGCATTTTGTTGGTCTTTGACAAACTGAGTTTACCATTATCCAAACGACTGACAGTAACTCCTATAGTTTTTCTACAGAACCTGCCTACTGATGAGACTTGTGCTGCTGCAATGTGGTCTACTGTCTATACCTTTGTGTCTCATTATAAGCTGGGTGTACAATCTAGATCATGCTCCTCATTTGGCTATGCTGTCCTTAGGAATACCCTTTCTTTATACCCCCCTCCCAGGTAACTAAGGAATCTGTCCCAACAGTTTGAATCTGTCAAAAATGGACAACATAGGACATGAAAGTTATGTACTCACCTTAACATTAGATCAGGATTCCTATTTCCATCTGGTTCAACATCCCTCCCTCCTTCCCCCTCCAAACTGTCAGCTCGTCTACCTCAAAGAATGGGAAATGCTCTAAGAGAGTGTTGCTAATAACCTCAGCTGGTTGCCTCACTTACTTCCACATATTGTTTCACTTACATTGATACAAGCATAGGTCACAATAAGGTTGCAGTATAATTGGCTAACTTGAGCTGAGGTATTCAGAGGAAGAAAAAGGGAATTATGGGTAGGATAGGAGTCAGAGCCCTGAATCCACACATTTGGAGGTGCTGAGACTGGATCAGAGTCCCAACAGTTGGACCGGATGAAAATAGGACAACATGGATCTACTATTATGGTGAGTACATAACTTTCATTTCAGCACACTGCTGTGTGTTGCTCCTGAGGTTTCTGACATAGCCGAAGAAGGCTTTATGGTTATCTTTCACCTGGGAGGCTATCTTAATCTCAAAGCTAGCTTTATTTGACCAAATTAGCCCTCTTAGTTGCATATTTAGTTTGATGAGAGAGATTTTATCTTTATGGGAATTACCCTTCCTGATTTTTCTCATAAGTTTTTTTTCCTTTTGTTGCATACCCTGTTTAATTTAGTTAGCATAATGGTTAAGGTGTTTACCTTAAAAACACAAGGTGCAAGGTTTGACTCTCACATGAGGTAATTGGCTAGGCTTAAAACGGTACCTAGGGGCAGTTAGCCTACTACTAATCTATCTATGAACCTATGCCACTAGGGTGTGTTTTTTTTTTTCTGGGCTAGTTCTAGGCTTCCTTCTGGGAGGTACAGCAGCCACTGACATGATTGTATAGAGTTTCTGAGAGCAATTCAGCATAGGCTGCTATGTTCTCGGGGTTTGGAGGGGCACTGAATTTTGACAAACCATCACTTAATAAAAGGTAGTTTGCCTTGGAATAGTTCCTACACATTACTGGTTTTACTGGAATTATGGAGTTGATTTTGATTTCAAATGAGACAGCTTTATGGTTGGCCCTCATCAGGAAGGACAAAACATTGCAGGCGGGTGCAGCTTTCTCCCATATTTGAGTATGAGGTCCAGTATGCTGAAGCCTCTAGTGGGCGTATTCACTCTTTGGTCAACGGTGTTTGTATTTATGAAGTTCCGGAATCTCCGTGCCTGTAGATTTGAGGCTGTGTAGGATTCCTAGTCTATAGATGGGCAAGTAATCTCTTACTTGGATCTACTTACTCTCTTCTTCTTAGTATTCTTGTTCCTTTTCTTAACAACTGACCTAGACCTGTCTAGATGTTTTTTTTAACTTACATCCTCTTAATTTCTTTAAGTAGACTAGTTTTTAACTCTTATACTGATTATTACAGCTCCTACTTTTTGTTTTCCTTCTTTATATCAACTTGTTTACTAATATATTTTCTAACTCAGCTGCTACCTTTTTACATGTTGTATTGCAACTACATTTGTATTGTATTAATTGTATTTCTATATTTAGCACTATGCTATGAACAAACAACCTCTGTGATTATTCCGTTTCTTTACCTGCAATGTTCAACATACAAATTAATCTTTGTATAATGCGATTATATTTTGCTTCCTCGGAGCTTATCTCCCCAGGCCTCTACTGAAAATGGACATATATCCAGTTAGACTAGCCCAGTCAACAAATGTAAAATAAAAATGAATAAATAAAAGTCTTCCATGAGTAGCATGTTAGGTTGGATATCTCCAGTACGTCCAAGTATCAACTGTCAGTTTCTTAGGACATGGAGAGTGACCTATAGCTGGCTAGGATATGGTACTGTATTTTGTCTATGGTGATCTGCATGCGGAGGAACTTCAGTACATAATTCTGTCCGACCACCCTAGAGGTATGTCTGTCAATGATGTACATCAAGACAACTTCACCTATAACCCTTGTCTGTATAGCTACTGGTCCGAAAGTGTGGAAGGCACGGAAATCTTGCACTGTTGAGGTGCATACTTCTCAACCTGGGAACATTAAAAATCTGGACAAAGGCCCACGAAAAGTAGGTACAACTGACCAAAAATCGGGATGCTGAGTCAAATCTGCATACATAATCAAGTAATCCCACACACTCCAGTGGAACTGTGGGATACCAACATGAAGAGTGACATTATTAAATAATAATAATGGCAGACATTTGAATTACAGATTTAATATCCCTTAGAAAACACATAATAATGCAAAACTTGATTTCTAGCAGCTATCTGAGTTTACAGGAGCAATATTTAAAAAATGTCCCTGTTTTTGGGCCTTTGTCCCACCACCACTACTTTTGGCTTTGTCCAGATTTCTTGCTCTGAGACACTGAGAGGTGTGCCTGTGTCGCAGAAAAGTAGTAGCTCATTAAAAAAGGACAGTGCCAGCACACAGAGCTTAGTGGGCACACACAACACACACACACATATATATGTGATAGTGCTAAGGTTCAAACAGCGGCTTAGGCATGTGCATATGTGTGGTGCTGGTGGGAGGGCATATACAGTTATGCATGGTACCCAATCACATAAAAACAAAATACTGAAAGGGAATCATTACTGAATTCAACATTAATTTTTATTGATACGTAGCAAGAACATATGCCACAGAGATTAACAGAAAAAGCCAGACGCAAAAAAAAAAAAAGGCTGGTGGCTCATTTTTCCAGGTTATCTTTTTTAAATTAAATAAATACATACCAAGCCACAAACTGGAGCTTCCTTTTTCGGACCGCATCTTCTTTAATGGTCAGATTTAGACGTATGTCAATGAACCGTTTGGTGCATCTTAATTAGGAAAGGATGTCACAACTAATATTATGACTGTAGACTGTGGAGTTGTGCAAGAAGCGAGACCGCACACTGCGTGTACTGCCAGACAACCTGAGAGCATAACTGGGAATAATGCACAAACTCTGCACCGGCAGCCATTCCACTTACAGCTATCTGTCTCGCAATCTGCATAATTCAACGCCTGCATTACATACTATACAGCCTTACTCTACACATTAACTCTAGCACTTCCCCAATAATCTACTTCTCTAACCAGTGACGTCACACATCCCAAGTTCTGCATTACCTGCAGAACTACCCATCATTAAGCACCAGCATACTGTATATTTAACAGGAAGAATATGATAAAAAAATAATTTTAGTAAGCCTCTATGTATTGATAAATCTACCAGTTTCTTGCTAATAGCTAAACCGGACTGCTAATATCAGCATCAAACATCTGCTGTACAAAACAAAAATATCACCAGAAGGACTACATACAACTTAAAATCCCATCTAATGTGTGCAAGCAGTACAGCTTTTATAGCTTCAACTTTCATTTTCTGGTCTTCAGAGCAAATGATTACCAGGACAGTTATTAAAAGATGTAACAGCCCCACATGAATAATTTGTTGTGCAGTGGCAAATATTTTGTAAACGACTATGACTGTCCACTCGCCGCTTGCACAAGTTCAATTCCTTTAGATATTAGTTATCTTCAGGACCGTCTGCGAATTTTGGGCGCAGGTTTAGGACTTTATGGCTGTGCAGCTTCTCTGATCTGCAACTGTCTGCTTCACTCTTTGGTCTTAAATTCAAGCACACAACTATCCTGCACTATGCAAAAAGTGCTGAAAACAAAGCCAGTTTTGACAGGCTGAATAAAATTCTTGCAATGCTAGTAAGAGGAGGTCAGGACAAAACATGGTTAATCTCTCTCTCTCTCCAAGTTAAGAATTCCCAGGGAGACTTCTCATATTTCCAGTAATGGAAAAGTGCACTAAAGAAATGCAGGGCAGGCACAGGCAGGGCAGCATTAAACAGGGGGAACGTAAGGGGAAAACAAATCCCTGGCTCTTGTGTTCAGATGTGCTTACTGTGCGACTCCAGTGCAAACTGTAATGTGCCAGTCACTGTAGAAACACAGACAACTTTTTGGCAAAGCATCGGAATCTGTTGATTTGCCTCTGTGCAAAATGAAATGCATGCAGATGAGGGCGGAAGGACTGCTTGTTGCAGATTTATGTACAGGGAAGAAAAAAAAATCTGACGTATGAAATTTCTAAAATACATGCATATGAAGTTACTGCCTCATGCAATTCACTGCTTGCATACAAATAGCCTTTAGGTGGTAGACCAGAAAGGACTGACTAGCAGTCCCCACATGTCTAGCGTCAGGTTGATATTTTCAGCAATTTTTAATAGCAGTCCACTTGGCTAGGTTTGCATTTTACTGTACAAATGTCAGAGGGCATGCTTACTGGTTATTACGTCATCTGGCATCAGGCAGTAAGTGCCCTTAGGTTTATTTCTGGGTTCATTTCAGTAGTAGATTATATGAAACCATAACATGCTTTCCAAGAGAAGGAAGCCATTAAGATCCTTAATGCTAGTAAGGGAAACTAGGGTCTGTTTTCTGGGTATCAGGTGAAGAATTAAGAGCTAGTCTAATTTTTCACTCATGTGAAACTACTGTGGTGTTAGGCATGGGAGTGCTACAAAAAGGACTACATGCTAGCACTCAAATGCAGAATACTAGGTCTTACTGCATTTGAATCTGTTTAACATGCACAACCCAAGAATGTGCTTCTTATTGTGGGAAGTCAAATTTAAATAAGGTGCAGTTGGCTGCACTGACTACAAATTAAAAAAAAAAAAAAAAAAAAAAAGCACAAAAACTAACTGTATGGACTGCAACACACTCTGCTGTGTCAAACTGAAAATTCCAGCTTTCCTTACCAATTTTTTTCTGGCTGTGAGTCAGAGTAAGACCGAATTGATTACTGAGTTTTCCAATAGTATGTCAAGGAATATGTCTGGTTTCTTAAACTAATACTAAAGAATTAATCAGTTGATGGGTGTTAGAAAGGGCATCTAGAATATCCAAGTTCTCAAATACATTGATTATTCACTTCAAAAGTGCAAGCCGTTCTCTCTTAAAGGCAGTCAGGGGTCAGGCATGGTCTCAAGGCACTGATGTCACCACGCACGTACCTGCATGTTGATGACATTATGGGATACACTGGCGATGCATAATGACGTCAACATCATCAACAAAATTGTAAATAAAAAGAAGAAAAATCTTGATTTGAAGGGGCCACTCAGGAGTTTGTGGCACCCATTACTTCAGCCTTAAAACTGGGAAATTCCGAGGAATTCGGTACAGTTGAGAGGTATGCCAGGGTACCCTCTGCCCCTTTAAACCATGTCTCAGTAATTGCACAGATGTCTACATTCTTGAGTGTGAGGAGGGCTTGGAGAGGGTGTTGTTTTTTATTTAGGCTCCTGGAATTGAGCAATAACACCTTGAGGTTCAGTTGAGGTGATATGCTCCAGCTGTCAGAATATTCTGACAGCTCTGCAAAACCACTGCTGAAGTCCAGTGTTCTTCCAGTATAGCCACTTGCTACTGACAATAAGGAACTAGAACTCAAGGGTGTAGGGACATCAGAAGCCTGTGTCAAGCCTAATGCTGCCATTAGGCTATGTTTCCTAACTGTGCAGTTCCAGCAGTCCATGGACCGATCCCACCAAATTTCAAATATTTGCCTGGAATGTAAATATCTGTCACAGGACAACCTAACAGATTCAACAAAGATGTAAAACATTGGGCAGATAGTCATCCTAAGGAAGTTGCGCATTCTCCACAAATCTGCCTCTTCAGCCATTCAAATAATAAAAACATACACCAAACCTTTTAAGAAATCAGCAACTTCAAACTGATTAGAAGTGGGGGATGGTGCCATTGTTAAATTTTCCCATTTGAACAAAAAAAAAACTAAGCAGGTGTTAAGGGGGGAGACAGCCATCTTACAAATCTGACTGGCAATTTTTTTTTCATTTTAACTATCGAAATTGGATCAGTGTGTAACCACAACAGATTATTTTGTGCAGGTGTAAATGTAGTTCTTTAGTACTACAAACTCAAGTGAGATACACCTGCTGCCAATGCCACTGACTCTCCTCTACCTGTGACACGGTCTGCTGGAAATCAAGAAGACCTGGAAAAAATATTTCAGTCCTGAATTTAACCACTTATGTACTGCATACTTACTGAAGGGGCCATTCACCAGGATTAGACTGGTCACAGGCATATACTCTAGCTGATCAACCAGAAGAAGAGTAGCACTTGCACCTCAAGACACTCTTTCCTAAAAAAGGAATCCAGAGTCAATGGCAAGCTTTCCGCATAAAGTGAATAAAATAACATTACTGAAATAGGCTAACCTTCAGGAAAATCTTACCAAGGACTGCTCTCCACTGCCATTCTGACAGAGTCCCCTTTGTCTGTGGGACCCATAAAAGAAATTTTCAACTGCTGCCTTTCCCCTGGTAATAAGGCAGGCCTGAAGCTTCTCACTCTGATTCTACAGGTGTCCAGGATGAATCACTGACATTTGTGGCAATGCTTCATGAAGTGCTCTCCTCCCATGCAGTAGTGGACATGTAAGAGCATTTCATTGCTTCATCTAATATGGCAACTATTATGTCAGGAATGAAATGTGAAAAGCACAGATAACAGAAAGGAACTAGTGGGCACAGGGACGAAGGGTGCTCTCTGGTATGGTGCATGATGTCACAAGATGTGCCGGCTTGCAGCACACACATCCTTGAATGTGCTTCTGAGAAAAAAATTATGTGCTGGGATGGAAGAACTAAAAAATCAGACTGTAGCTGCAGCAAGAAGGGTTTCCAATGTTATATCTTTCTTTTCACTGAAGATGCAGAGAGGTCTAATGTAACTGTATGAACTGTAAGCATGGAAGTGAGACACTATTAGCGTTTCGCTCATTCTGAGGGGTGGAAAGTGGCTCTGGCACACCACTTGGGTGACACCTAGTGGAAAGCACTAAGTGTTAGACCTGTGGAGTAAAGACCTAAGAAGCATGCACTGCCATGGTGCAGATGCACAACCCAAAGGGATTCTGCTTGCAAGGGCACATTCCCTACAGAAATCAGTATGGACTGAAGCTTGGCAAGCCACAGAAGTGGAGGAATTATGTTCCACCTGGGGAGAGGTTAGGCCACCCTTCATAACCTGAAAACTGGTCCACTTCAACTTCCAGAAGCCAAAGTAGGAAGAAACTGGCCTTAAGCATCTCCAGAGAATATGTGACTCCTGCCTCTGTGGAACAACTTTGCAACTGGGTGCAGGTACAGTAGTTAAAAGGCTAGGTCCTATAGTACTATAAATCTGAGAACTATGCAATTATACAGTACACAAAACTAAAGCACGTGATAAGCTGAGGCATTCGTCACAATTTAACTCAGCCATGGGAAGCAGAGAAAGTAGTATGAAAGATATTAACTGTCACGTCTGTGAAGACAGAAACAACCACTATCTGTATTCCCAGACAAAGATATTATTCTGCAGACTGCTAGTTTCTTTGTATTCTCTGTGTTCAAAAAAAGTAGGACTGACTCAGTCATGAAAACTAAATGGAAAACATGCTTTTCTAAATCAAGTTATCATCAAACAGATAACTGTCCAAAAATAAATAAATAAATCCAAAACTGGAGTAAAACTGAATTGTCGAAAATACTTCCTTTTTCACTTGTGGGATCTTAAACAGAAATCAGCATACTCACCAACAAAACTTTTTTCCACCTTGCGCCTGATAACCACCATGTTTTCGTGATTTTCAACTTTACCAAGAGCTGATGGTTATGGGAGAACTCAATTCAGGCAGCCACAAGGGAAGTCTGGTCTCCATTTCTCTCCACATACTGCTGTGCTGGGTCAGTCCTCATTATCAGTGCGCTTAGGGTCTGGCTTCAAATCTCTAGAGTGGGGTTGCCCATATTTAAGGATGGATATTAACCGTCTCCAGGCCAAGGAGATACATGATGAACAACTGTAAGTACATAAGTGCTTTCATCTGCTTTGTGGAGATCCTTCCTATTAGCCCAACGTCTACCCTGCAGTAACCTAGAGTCCATGTAATTCCCACAAACTGAAAGGGAATGCACACTCTAGAATATGGCTCCTTTCAAAGCAAAGTTTACTGGGTGCAGATTTGATTGTCTCTACATACCTTATGCAGTGTAATCCCATCTCCTACATATTCGTAAGTCAAAGAATACCAGAAATACAAGTTCTAGGGACCTGAATTTTGTCTGTGACAAACAGAACATGCTGGAGAGACAGACATGTGTCCCAGAGACTGCCCCTCTTAATGGAACAGGCTTACCATCCATGTGAAGCTGAGTTCGTCTATTACCCAGTTTAAGCACAACCTAGTCAAGCAGATGGTGAATACTAAATTTACACCGGGCCTGACACCCATGTCGCTTATGGACAGAGGTAGCTTATACATGCCTGGTCCTCAATGTCCTATTTGGATGAAGGACATCATTATTCTTTTGGAAAAACTTGGCTAGGTTTTGAAGGGCCCCTGGTTCAACAGGCTAGTAACAGTCTATGAATCTATTAATCTATGTCCAACAGAAGGCAGTCAGGTAGAGGGGCTGCACTGCTCCCCCAGGGTAGGGAAGGCAGTAGTGGCCACTAAATCTCACCATCACCTAACAGCTCTACCAGTGACCAAGCCACTAGCTGAACCAAAGTCTCATGGGTTGTAATTAGGGCTTCATCATACTCTGTGCCATGTAAATGGATTTGAAATGTCTCAATGTCATGTGACATTACTGTGCTAAGAGCAGGCACAGGTCATGTGTTTTAAGTACAAAGTAAACAGAATTGCAGCCAACCAGGATACACAACAAATCATAAACATTAAGTTACTCTCCTGGCCACACTACTGCTTCTAACACCATTGGTTTTAATAACAAATTGCAAATTTTAAATGAAATATTTTTTAACCACGAAAAAAGACTAGTCTCCCATTTTAGAAGACAGCAGCAAAATGGTGATAAAATGAAACTATTTTAAGAATACAATGCTTGCACACAGTGGGTTCGCTCAGGACATCTCTTACTGCCTCCAGTTCAAAACAGCTGAATTAAATGCCCAATGCATTTAGAGTTCTTAGACTTGAGATGCATATGCTGATTAAGTTTACCTCTAAACTTAGGCACAAAGTGATTTACAGCAACAGATGTTCAGGAACATGAAAAGGATTATTAAAAACATTTCCACTGAAGGATATTTTGATTTTCCTCTTGTGCCCAGACGGCGAGCCTTCATGTTTGGAAAGACATTTTTCATAATCTTTCCAAAGTCAGCAGCACTTAATGGATGGTAGCCAAGATTGTCACAATAGCTCCTAAAAAAGATTAAACAAAAATAAAATGTTTAGTAAATCATAACAAAGAAGCAGACAATGGTGGTACTGAGACATGACATAAGAATGCAGAATAGAAGGGTTCTGTGGGAAAGTACAGTTGTGTACACTTACCATAAATGTAGATGTTAGTGTGTATTCGCTGTTGCAGTCATTACATTAGGACAATCTGCTGGCAGGTTGCCCTCAGTCGGCCTGAATTCCAAAGTCTTGGGTCCTGCGTCGGTTACTGTCTCCTCTTCCATGACATCAGGTCATCAGGGGTATAAAACAAGCAGCCGACGCCATTTTCTTTAGTTTTTCTTGCCTCAGATGTCAGGTGCCCCCCCAAATGGGTAGCAAATATATATATATATATATAAACTATATATACATGCAACAATACAAACTTTACCTTCATCTACAAGCAAATACACCACAAAGGTTGTAGAAGATAGTGAAGGAACGAGAAACTCCAGAATAAAAGGGGGATGGGCGGGCGGGTAACCTGGACTCAAACAGTGAATACACTCGAACATCTACATTTATGGTAAGTGTATACAACTGTACTATGTTCTTCGTGTTTCACTGTTGCAGTCATTACATTTGGGTAGAATCCCAAAGCTATGGATGGAAGGCTGGAGCTAAACTGCATTAGGGGCGGCTATAAGGCCCTGCACAACTGCAGTGGCAAAGCCTACCCTGGACTTAGAGCAGAGAAGCAAATGATAATGCTTTGTAAAAGTGTGAACAGAACTCCAAGTAGCAGCCTCTAGAATGTCTTTGGTTGGTACTCCTCTGAGAAAAGCTGCTGATGTAGCTGCAGCCCTGGTGGAATGAGACCGAATGCCCTTGGGCACCGGTTTGCCTTGGTAAGTAGCAGAAACGAATGCAGTGGCTTATCCACTTTGAAATAGTCTGCTTTGAAATAGCCTTTCCTTCTGATCCTGCAGCAAATGTCACTAGTAACTGCTCAGTTTTTCTTTGAGCTTTAGTCCTGCTCAAGTAGAATCTTAGTTGTCTGTGTATGTCCAAGGAATGCAGAATCCGCTCCCCCTTGTTTTGCGGATTTGGATAAAAAGTTGGCAGATGAATAGTTTGGTTAAGAGCCACACTGGAAACCACCTTAGGCATAAATGAAGGATTGGTCCTGAGGGACACCCTGTATGGATAAAATATGATAAAAGGCTCCACAGCCATGAGGGTCTGTAGCTCGGAGACCCTTCTTGCTGAAGTAATTGCCAGAAGCAGAGCTGTTTTCCATGATAAGAACTTTAGATATGCAGTAGCAGCTGGTTCAAATGGAGGCAGGGTGAACTTTTCCAACACATAATTGAGGTCCCATGCAGGAATTGGTGATCTTCTGGGAAGCCTTAAATTTTTGGCCCCTCTAAGATACTGCTTTAGTAAAGGATGAGAAAAGATTGGTGGCTCTATGTTGTAATGAACCGAGATGGCAGAGGCATGGGTTTTTATTGATGAAAAAGATAGGCCTTTGTCAAGCATCTCAGTCAAGTATTGTAAAATCTGAGGAATATTTGGCTCTGCTGTGTCAGTTCCTTGTGCTTGGTTCCAAGCACAGAATCACTTCCACTTATCAGCATAAGATTTTCTAGTACTAGGCCTTCTGGATTCCAAAATGATATCCATCACAGCTTTACTGAGAGGTGTTGTTTGAATAACTACATGATCAGCCATGCTGCCAGGTTCAGTGTTTGGAGCTGATTGTGCAGGATCTGATTGTTTTGCTGGGACAGTAAGTGAGGTATTTGAGCCAAGTACCAACCTGGGAATTGAGACATGTTCCTTAGGATTGGGTACCAGTATTGACGGGGCCAGTCTGGGGCAATTAGTATCATATCTTTGGTTTCTCTTGTCTGACTTTTAGTAGGACCTTGGGAAGAAGAAGCAGAGGAGGAAAGGCATAAACCGATAGGTTTTTCCAACTGAAGGATAGGGCGTCCACTTTCCATGCTTGTCTGTGATAAGTCCTTGTGCAGAATTTTTCCAGTTGATAATTTTGAGGAGAGTCAAATAGGTCTATGTACGGGCTCTCCCATTTCTTTGTTATCATGCTGAAGACTAGTGGATCTAGTTTCCACTCGTGAGGGTCCATAAGATTTCTGCTTAAATCATCTGCCAGAGTATTTTGCTTTCCTGGCAGGAATTGAGCTTGAAGATGTACTTGGTAAGTCAAGGCTGTGTTCCACAGTGCCATGGCTAGTCTGCAAAGGGGGTATGAGTGCGTGCCTCCCTGCTTGTTTATATACCACATAACCATGGTGTTGTCCATCTTTATCAGTAGTTGTCCTGGATGAAGTAAGTCCTTGAAGGCTGTCAGGGCATTTTGAACAGCTAACATCTCTTTTTGGTTGATATGCAGATGCATTTGTTTTGGGGTCTGTATGCCCTAAATGCATCTTCCCGCCAGGTGCCCCCCCCCCTTCCATAATCTGATGCGTCTGTTGTTAAGGTCTGGCTGGCAGGGGGTAGAGTGAAAGCCCATCTCATGTTTTGGTGACATGCCTTTGCTGACCATAGAAACTCCTGTCGTAGGCAGGGAATGAGAGGAACCATTGTTTCCAGACTGTGACAATGTTGACTCCATAAACTTTTTAGGTACCACTGTAGTTTCCTCATATGCAGTCTTGCATATGGAATCAGTAGAATGCAAGATGTCATGAACCCCAAAGCCTGCAGAGTTTGTCTTGCAGATAACTAAGTTTTTGTTGCCATCAGTTTGAAGTAAGTAGCCAGTTGCCTTTGTTTGTCTGGCATGAGGAAAGCCATCTGGGCAGTTGTATTCAAGCTTGCACCCAGGAAAGGTATCTTTTGAGGGGGTACCAGTTGTGATTTCTTTTCATTTATTGCGTACCCTAGGCATGTTAGAAGCCTTTTCACAAATGCCAGATGCTGAAGAAGAATGCCCTTGTTCTCTGCTTGAATGAGACAGTCGTCTAAGTAAGGACATATTTGTATACTTCTTTGTCTGCAAAATGCAATTACTGGTGCCAGGCACTTTGTAAAGACCCTGGGTGCAGTAGATAAGCCAAAGGGCAGTGCAGAGAATTGGTAATGCATAAAGCCAGCCTTGAAACGAAGGTATCTTCTGCACGATTTCCTTATTGGGATATGCAGGTATGCCTCTTTTAGGTCTAATATCACCAGCCAAGCGTTCTTGCCCAGCATGGGCAGAAGCTGCTGCAAAGTTAGCATTTTGAATTTTGGAATGTCCAGGTTATGTGTTCAAAATTGATAAATCCAGTATTGTGCACCAGGCCTCGTCTTTTCTGGGTACCAAGAACAGTCTTTAATAAAAACCTTGTCCTTTTTCCTGTTCTGGTACTGGCTGAATAGTCCCCCATATCCATGAGGGACGTAATCTGTTTCTGTGCCTCTGCCCATTGATTTTTTGGCAGATCTGGCCAACCATTTGCAATTGGCAGAGTGGAAGTGGAAACTATTCCTGAGATACTATGTTTAACACCCACTTGTTCTGGGTTATTAACTGCCAATTTTGAGCATAAGGTGCTAATTTTCCCCCTAAGGGTTCTGCCAAAAGATAAGTGCTTGGTGATGGCAGGGGGAAGTCATTGAGACTGTTTACTGTAGGGTTGCGCTTTATTTCCTCCAGATTTGGAGGTAGAAGCACCCCATTGCTTTGACCTGTAAGAATCCTGTGACTGGTATCTGGAACCTTTAGGGCGCCTGGATTTGCCCCGTTGAGCTCTGTCGGACACAGGAAAGGACCAATTTTTTGTAGGCCAGTGTCTACTGAATATTGGTGGCTGCACTTGTAAGAAGTCTTTTACAGTTTGCATAGACTTAGCTTTGTCTTCCATTTTCTTTAAAACCTCTTCTGCCTTAATACCAGAGTATCATGCTGTAAAGGTGCATCCAGCAATTTAGCTTTAACATGATTAGGCACATTTTGCTCTTTTAGCCAGACATGCCTCCTAATCACAGATCCAGTAACTGCGGCCCTGCAGGAGGCCTCTTTTGTTTGTGCCTTTCGGCTTTTCCCGGTTAGGGGTCGCCACAGCGGAACTCCGGTCCGCTAATGATTGGCAGTTGATTTTTACGTACTGGCTTGCCAGGCCTGATGCACAACCTTCAACGAAGGTACGCCCATTCACGCATGTCTCCACGCAGAAAAAGCTCTAACTGACAATCAAACAAGACAGCGTCTTACTGTGAGGCGGCAATGCTACCGCAGCACCACCACCGCGGCGGCCCTGCAGGAGGCTTCTAAGGAATCAAAACCACATTGCAAAGTATGCTTTCCAACTTGTTCTGCTGCATGCAATAATTCCTGCAATTCTTTATTTTCTGCACATTCAGAAATCAACATTATTTTCTGTTTCAGTAATCCCATAACATGTTGTTGATACTTGAGCATATGAAACTGGCAGTTTAAGGCCCTAATTGCCAAGGTTGCACATGTATAAACCTTCTTTCCCCATCTATCCAGTGCCCTTGAATCTCTGTCAGAGGGGGTAGGATTTTTTGCTGTTGAGGCCTTAACACCTTTTGGACCCTGTGAAATAGTTTCAGGGTCAGCAGCAGGGTTTCTAAATAAAAATATGTGAGAGTCAGGAACCCTGTAATATCTGTCTGGCTTGCTAGGAGCCGGAGGCAAGGAGTCTGGAGTCAAGCTTGACTCAGAAAACACATCACTCACAATGTCTAAAACAGGAGGTATGGCTAAAGGCCTATGCTGGGGGAGAAGAAGGAAATCCCTGAGCCCCTTTTTTGATTCTGAGAAATCTTGACTCTCCCAGTGAAAATGCTCCCTCAAAGTATGCAAGGTTTCTCCAAAGGAATAATCTTCAGGAGGAGATGCAGATGGGACAGATTCCTCTGTATCAGAATCCTCATAGGGTGGTATATATAATTCCTGATCAGAAGAGGAATCAGAAGAAACAGAAACCGGATCTGAAGATTCATAATCAGTGTCTTGCCTAGGCCTCTTATCAGAAGGGGGTTGGGTACCCCTGATCAAGTTAATTAGGTCTTCAGCCATTTTGCTAATCTGTTTTTTGGGCATAGAGGCCTGTGCACGTGGCTCATGCGTCGTTTTTTTATGTTTAGAAGTTGCTTTTGTCTTTGATTTTGAAGCTGGCGTCAGTTTTACATAAAAATGTTGTGGCCTGAATACACCCTCAGAAGCCGGTGCCTGCTCAGCAGCTCCGGACCCATCCGAGGGAGAGACATCCGCAGGTACAATACTTTCAGAATCTCGTGGCGTGCTGGACTCCACATGGGTTTCAGTAGGGGCCTGCGATTCGAAAGTAGCGGTTATCAGGGGCTGTGAAAGCGTCTCACTGAGTACCGGAAAACTGGAGACTGGCTTAGGAGAAGCTTAGTCATCGGTTTTGGACCTCGACGGTCTGTCTCTGTCCTTTTCATTGCGTTTTTTGTGTACTCCGGTAGTCGGATTGCTATCCAACGACATTTCAGGATAGTTAAATCTGTTTCCAAAATATTTTGAGGCAAAGATATACCGACGCTTAATAGTGCGTTGGTTAAATCTAGCACAAAACTGACTGCTAGGCACGTTATGATCAGGGCCTAGGCAAGGAATACAGTATAAATGGAAATCCTTATGAGGTATTTGCTTCCCACAAGTTGTTGCGTCGTTCGGCTTTTCCCGGTTAGGGGTCGCCACAGCGGAACTCCGGTCCGCTAATGATTGGCAGTAGATTTTTACTTGCTGGCTTGCCGGGCCTAACGCACAACCTTCAATGAAGGAGCGCCCATTCATGGATGTCGCCACAGAGAAGACGCTCTAACTGAGAATCGAACGGGCAACGTCTAACTGTGAGGTGACAACGCTACCGCAGCACCACCACCCCAGTATTTTGCTTCCCACAAGTAATGCAATTATTAACTTTTTCTGACATCGGAATGGAGCAAGAAAAAAGTTTCCCCACCGGGGTACTTAACTTTAGTGAAGACTTTGGTTCTGAAACTCGAATTTGAAAATTTCAGGAGTCGGCCGACCGGCACTTGCAAAGTGCTTCTGCTTCGGGCACCACGCGGCAAGAAAGACTAAAGAAAATGGCGCCGGCTGCTTGTTTTATACCCCTGACGTCATGGAAGAGGAGACAGCAACTGACGCAGGACCCAAAACTTTGGAATTCAGGCCGACTGAGGGCAACCTGCCAGCAGATTACCCTAATGTAATGACTGCAACAGTGAAATTCGATGAACATCTGTAAATCAACACAGTAATATTCATACATCAACATTTTCTAAAGCATTAATCATCAAACTGCCTTTAAATGCTACAACACTATGACGCAATTCTGACCCCAGAACCAAATAACAAAGATTGTTAAGCTGAAATTAACAAGTCAGGCGGCTTCTAATTCAGTACAGAACATTTCACAAACTGGCAGCTGAAAGGACATACACTTTTTAATCTTCTTAAAAATTGAAAATAAAAAATAACAGACATGTACTCATGGTGTCAGCTGATTTGTCAGGAGGCCTTATGCTGTTTTTAACAACTGGACACTAATCACAAGCAGTGAAGCTAAACCACCAGTAAGGAAGCCAGAACCAAAAGGTGATCTACAGACAAATTCAGAAGTTATGGTCCTGAAGGAATGAGGAGGCACACGTCTTACAATCAGAGATCAAGTAACTGTCTGGCGAAGAAATGGGCACGAGCAGTACAGGGATAGAACAAGACAATGCCAGGATGCTCCAGGTTCTATTATGGAGCTGGAAGAGAGAAGTTAGGTGGGAGGAATACAAGTGAGAGTGTGAAATCAGCTCACCAATCCAGGGACAGGGAGCCAACTTAAGTCCTGCCACAAAATGTTCAACTCAGGGAAAAGAGCCAGTACTACCATCGTACTGGAGAGTCCAAGCCACACATCTGGTAATCCAGACAAGCATCTCTGGTGAATGAAGTGTGCAGACACAGCCAGGCACTACATAGCACCCACTAACTGACCTAAACAAGGTGGTTAGCGGAGGAGAAAATGTCTGGAAATTAAGCAGGATGACAGACACTGTCAACAGCTGTTCCCTCTCCTTCACAGTGCCAGCAACAGGGAAGAAAAAAGGACCAAAACGAGGGCATGAAGTCATGGCTGAAGGAGGAAAGAGGCCAAAAAGAACGCCATAAAATAGAAAGACAGTGTCTGGTGAATGTGTAAACTGATAAGTAAAGGGCCACAGTAACATTCACAATGGAGGCATTCTTAAAGCAAGGACTAGAAGCAACCATACCTACTACTGAGTGATCTTTGGAAGCAGCATTCTTCACTAGGTGGTGATTTGTCATCTGATATTAGAACATAATGCAATTACAAACCTTTAAAAAGGGATTGCTTAGATGTTGCAACAACCTCCCTCCCAGGATGGAACCAGATAAACTACAGTTATACATTCTTATTGTAAATTTTTACCTACAAAAAGAAGCCTCCTTTGTGGGTTGGTGGGGTTCATTCATCATCTCTTTCCAATTCTACATTGTTTTTGGAAACTCCAGTATCAGTGGCACATGTGCATTAGGCAAGAACAAATTATACCACTTTCCGCACCAGAACACACAAAAATCCTGAGCCTTTAACAGTTCAACCACAAACACTCAGCAACCACTCAGGAAAAAAATGGTTGTTGGTTATGAAGTCCAAAACCCAAACAGAGAAAGGACTTTACAAAGGACAGCAGATATCCAGAAATCCAAAAGGAATTTCTTGACCACCTGGTGCTTTGCCACAACCTTGCCCTCTAAAAGGTAACTACAGCCAGAAACAACTGATATTTAATAACTAAAGTTTGAATCATAACTCTGCTGGGATCAACAACACACTGACCAAATGGGGTGACAATAGCTACCATTCTACACAGACATAGAGAATCTTTTTTTATTTGGCCTCACAAATAAGCCATGAGAAAAGCTTTCTGGCCTTCACAGTAAAGTGGAGATGGGATATAAGCACCTGCAGCCTTAAAAAAAGGGTACTTCCTTATTACAGTGGCCTTGCTGATATAGTTACGTAAAGACTAAATGCGGCGATTAACTGCCAAATTTGGTCACCAAACCAGTCCTCATTGACTTGTGTGGTAAACTGTGTGGGTATGCTGGTGGGATGACAGGCAGAATGCCATTGCAGTGTTATTGGACAGACTGCTTTATAGAAAATCATTTTAAATGACAAAAGTTTCGTACTGCAGCGACTTGCATCCTCTCACCAATGCAGATATATAGAATTTTAAACTTTATTCCCCTCTGTAGTCATGGAAATGATATTTTATTACTGCTTATTGCCAGATGACCTGCCAAAAATGAGATGATTGTGAATGCACGCTATATATTTCTGTAAGTAAACCTCATGTAAAAATCCTGGGTCTTAATCCACTGCTTTACGACAAAGTTAATTGGGAGAGGAAATCACAACTTGGTTGTGTTTGATCCAGTAACCTACAGGGCAGAAATGAATTTTAGCTGTCCCTTACTAACAGTAGTAGTGCCCCTAAAGTACTGCTGAGTTGATACTTGACATTAATGTTGACTTTGTGGAAAGGTAAGGCTTTATTCTGGCACAGTGCTCGGCTGAAGTACATATTGCTACTTCCTTAAGTAACTATATCACCAAGGCCGCTATAATAAGGAAGTACCAAAAAAAGTTAGCTACAGGCTTACCTTGCCTTTGAGGGAAATCGCATATGCACCATCACAGAGCTGTGGTTCAGAGATCAGTCCTACATTCTACAAATACCTGGTTACAAGACTTTCCCTTTAGTTTGGCCCAACAATCAAGAAGGTACAATACTCAGTTTTATAGAATGATCCTTAAAAAGTAGAATTGCAGAAACAAATTGTGGGCATGAAGTATGAAATACTCTTCACCCAGGTTACAAGAAACACCATAAACTGTTTTTTAACATGTCATCGTACCCATTTCATGTCACATCATGGACATGACTGTTTCCTTTACAAACTTATAACCTATCCCATAATGAAAAATACTTTCCTGTTCAGTGTCTCAGCCAATATTCACGAGACTAAATCTAACAGACTTCATAAACTTTAATAATTTTATACAAATTGTAAAAAAAAAAAAAAAAGCCAACAAGAGGAAAAAAAGATTCTCCTGATTAACATCCTTGTCAGCTATGCTAAACCAAATGTTTCCCCACCACATTTTTTTTCTCCGCCTAAAATGCTGTGACATTCCTCATACACACCAAGGTTAACCTAATAAAACAAAATTCATCTTTAAGGATTTTTTTTCATATGACAACTATTCTGCTCTGAGCAATCAAACTGCGTCAGCCAAATGAGACTATGCATAAACCTTCCGCTCCCTTTTCACAACATATTGGTGAATTGGTCATGGCCCTCTACAGCAACACTTTAACAAATGCTTTGATAAGGTCATCCTTGTAAGCATAAACATAGTGGAGCTACAAATTCAAAACATTATTAAACCAAAAGAGCATACTTTGCCTTCAAACTTTACCCAATCCAGCACAACATGGCTACGTTTAACTCCATCCAAAAAGAAACAAAGCTTCATTTGACATTAAACTCACAAACAAGATGGGTGACAATAATAATGCCCTTTTCAACCACATTCAAAATATGAAGGGGAAAAAAGGATGTAGTGAGTTACATCAAAATCAGATCACCACCACTGAGCCAACACATACAAATAATACACTAAAGTAATGTCTTTTGGCTTTTCCCGGTTAGGGGTCGCAACAGCAGAACTCTGGTCCAGTAATGATTGGCAGTGGATTTTTACAGTGTCGAGTTGCCAGCCTGACGCCCAACCTTCAAGGAAGGCCCACACATTCATGCACACACCTACCTGCATGTCTTTAAACATCACTCGACCGCAGGGAGGACCTGCAGACTCCACACAGAAGGTGCTCCAGCTGAGAATCAAACGGGAGAACCTGTTGCTGTGAGGCGACAACGCTAACCGCTGCACCACCGCGGCTCTATACAAATAAAACACCAGCACACAGATTTGGAGCTAATTTCACATCACAAAGGGTAATCAGTTCATTTTTCCCTCCAGGAACAGAATACCAATGAAAACTACATCCAGAATGGTCACCTCTCCCCTCAGTAATGTCAAAAAGACCAATTTGGTAGAACCAGATGAATTGTTCTAAAGATTTAAATCTTGTCTTGAATATAAACAGGACCTGCTGGAGACAGATGTGTGTATTCCAGAAACTACCCTTTCCCTGGAACTGTCTTCCCATCCTTGTGAAGCACAGTTCCTCTACAACTCAATTCAAGTGTAACTTGGAGAACTGTATGGAGACCTGGCACATATGTTTTAAATGGATACAAGCTGCTCGTAATGGCTCCTTTCCAGGCCCCTGCTTGCAAATGTTTCACCTCCCAAGCCTTTGCTTACACTAACAAGGTTACCAGAACCTGCCAGAGATTTGGGATGTGTAGCTGAACTTAAAAAGGTCCCTGTGGTCATTAGCCTAGTACAGACCTATGAGCCTATCAAGATGCCTAATTTGTGCAATTAAATAAAGCACAGTATATACCTAATGTACATTCTTAATATAGCATTTAAAATTATTTATGCACTTGCCATATGAAAGCATGTTATTGAGGTAGCAATGCATAAGACAATCCTTCCACACAGACCCTCAGGAAAGACCATAAGCCTCACAAACATTGCAAAGTATTAGAATCAGCAGGGAACTTATTCAGACAGACTTATGAGACTCCATTTTACGTGACCTAATCCAGTATGGTGTTGTCAAAGGTAGATATTATACCCTAACTTCATAATTTTCTGAGGGTATGAGTATCACCCTTGATGAACTGTGGATTAATGTTCACATTAAAGAGTACTTTGGTTCTGGCTGTCTAACTGGTGATTTTTTGCTTGTTACTGGACTTTTATCTACTGGTCCTGGTTTTGGTTCGAGTTTTACTTTGGTGCCACAATTGATGAAGGTTCATCTCTTCATGCTACTTACCCTGATCTAACTTAAGTATTCATCACTATATCTCACGAGAGAATCATGTAAAAACTCAGAGATCTAAAGGAAGATTACGCAGTAATAACGTGGATATACAACTGGCTACATGGTCATACACAAAAAAGTTAGACTAGGAGGACTATTATCCTCAGTATCCCGTCACCAGTGGAGCCCCTTAAGGCTCTGCCCTTGGAATTACTCCTTTTTTGTATATTTTTCTCAGATGTCAAAAGTGACTCCAGTATGTAGCTCATTAAGATGCAGATGACTGCAAACTTGGGAGCATTGTCCTCAAACCACTGACACTGCTGCCTTCAAACAGCACTTAGCATTATGCACAAAAATAGTGCAGTGGAAATGACCTTGCCTTCACTGTACATACCTATATAACCTCTACCACCTGCAAAGTATAGAGTTGCCCACCTGACTTCCCTGCTTGGTTGACAGCTGTGTCACAGAAGTAACTGCCCCCTCTTTACAAAGCTCTTGTCATGTGAATTACAGAACACTCTACCTTGTTCTGTAATCTACAAATACATCATCTGCTGCAACTGGAAAAGGTACGGATTCCTCATAAAGAGAGATGATGAACTTCAAGTCTCTTCTTACAGCAAACTACAACAACTCCTCCCTCTCTCTCTCCTGTACCTTACTGATTTCTTAGACAACACGGGTACCTGAGATGCACAACATTAATGGATAACTCACTATCTGAAATGCTGGTTTTAGAACACCCCTTGGTGATGTATTTTTTTCTTCTTGAAGAAAAGAGAAAAGTGGGTAGGGATTTGGTTTAATGGTTAAGGTTTTTACCTCAAAGATACAAGGTACAGGGTTTGATTCTCACCTTTGCGAAAAACTGGCTAGGCTTAAAATAGCCCACAAGAGCAGACAGCCTAGTACTTACCTATAAATCTATGAATACAACAGAATAAACAATATCAATAAGCATTAACATCAACACTACTATGAAATGTGATACCATTATACCTCAAAGATGTCCACATCTATGGAATAAACACCAGCTCTGAATTCATATCTGACCACTAACCTATACCTTGAGAAAGGAAAGAGATATGGCATCCTCAAGTTGCAACATGGGATCCAAGGTGACATCAGTCAAAAAGTGATCAAATCATCTACAGTCTATGATCTGTGTTCTCCCATCTAGAGGATTCTGTGCACCACAGCCGATGCCTAAAGCAGTTGGTCTGTACAGCTCTTCCTCCCTTTGACAAAACTTGGGAGTCTATGCTACTGTCCATGACTCCATTCAATTGTTAGGTGAGTTTTTAGTGGAAACACTCAAAAAGTTTCTGAGAAGTGCAAGAAAACCTACAGAGACACAGGTAAAACACACAAACTTCATACAGACACTGGCTGAAGGTCAGAATCAAACCTTAGGCAAAGACCTTAATGATTATGCCAAATGTGGATTCCTAAACATGGGATCCAAGACATCCAAGCACATTTATGGAATGTGAACAAGTTGTTTTGGAGAATAATTTTATACATCTTGAGGAGGAAACATTCAAACAGCTCTAGGGTGCCAAAATGGGTGCTGCTTGTGCCCCTGTGTTTGCAAATTTAGTTTTGCTGGCCTGGGAGAGGAAATATATTTTTAATCTGATTACTATAAATACTGTACATTATATTTAAGATATATTAAGGATATCTGTATCCATTAGAATGGACCCCAACAGTGCACTGATTGTTTTTTGGAGTTCATCACTGGAACAACTACATTTCTTAAACTTATCAGTATGACAAATACATGGTCAATTATTTGGACACCGTTATTTCTGTGGTGGATGGAAGTTTTTCATCTAATATTTACTGCAAACCAACTTTTAGTAATAGCCATTTATATTTTGGTAGTTTCTATACTTATAATCAAAGAAGGGTACACTCACCGGGCAATTCATTCGTTTAATAGGAATGGCTTCTGATGAACATGTTTTTAATAAAGAGAGTGATGAACTTGCACAAATATTTTTTGACAGTGGATACTCCAAAAAGTGGATCTGGAGCTTAGCAATGGAATCAAGGAGAGGAGACAAGTTGACTTTCCACCAGTTTGGGGGGGGGGGTTATAGAAGTAGACTGTTATTTTTATACCTAGGGACATGAAAGATGTAAAAGGAAACTTTGAAAGGGCTTTGTTTTACAATACGACTCTGGAAGTCAATTTGTTAAGAATATAATTAATAAAAATTGGAGTATTTGTAAAGCAAATTGTATAGTTTAAGAAACACACGGTGAAACCCTCCAATTTGTTTTCAAGACTGCATACTATGTTAAGAGCATGCTGGAGAGATAAGTTAGAAGAGAGAAGGGTGGTGAATGTTGGCACTGTAAACAATGTTCTTTTATTTACAAGGCCATGAATTGCATTTGAAGAACACAGAGGGAAGGGTTATTTTTCCATAAAAGTGTAATTGTTGTAGTAAAAACTTGAAATAGTTGGCCATATGTCACAGCTGCTCAAGTTATGTGGGAAAAACTGAAACAATGTTTAGTACAAAAAAAATTATGAACATCTTTATGACATTTGAAAAAAAAGAATGCTGTTAATGCACTTTACAAACATTCTATTGGTTGCAAAAGATCTATGAAGTTTTTGTTTACTTCAGAAACAGTGGTTACAGACCCCCAGAGGTGGTGCTTGAGAGAACAAATTTGAGTATAAGGAACTACTGTGGCAATTTAGGTTAAATGCCAGGACACTGCCTGGGTTAAATGAATAAATATCAATAGGTCCTGTTCTTCATGTGTGAGCTACAAAACTGTAAGAAATGCATTAAAAATTAAATTTACTCTATGTTGTTTTTTCATCACTGACCATTGTTATTCATTTTATAAATACGGAAAATAGACTAATACAGTTGATGAAATGTTTTAAAGTTGTTTTTACTTTGTTCTTAAGATCTTTACATGGAATACGTTTAATTAATCAATTCGTTTTTTTAAAAACGGAGTATGTGGAATAATGGATTTTATTTACTGACTTTCAACATGGTTTATTATATGTTTTTTGACTATGTATTGTAGCTTTAAAGCCACCATATTTTTAATTACGTAAACTGACATAAGCAATTTTCATCTGTTAATAACCACTTCTGATGAAGTCCTGTATGTTTGAAAAGATAAAAACACTTAGCTCTTTTTTTTTTTTTGACTTATGTGCAGATTCAATAAAATCCTTGCTTTTGGAATCTGGCGTCTCCACTTTGGGTTGGTCCAGGTTTGTGCAGTATTTCTGGTTATCAGTTTGGGCCTGCATATTTGCCATTATTTAATTTAATGTAATGAATTTATTTATTTAGTTTTAATGGCTGGTTCTAAGTCTGAATACGATACCTGGACCTGCCTTATGGAGAGTAGTCGAGGCAGTTCACCTTCGATTTTAACTCAAAAGTCCACTGACTGAGTAGATAAACTAGCTGAGATCATCTGTATCAAAGGTGAGCTTACAAGACTGAATGATTTAATCTATTACATGGTAATCCTGGTTCCAGTGTGGATATCAATATTTACAGTAAGGATCGGGGAGCACAGGCTAGTGGAAGTAAACATATTGTACAGATGGACAATGGATCAGCAAAGGACAATTCTGATGATATTCCACTAAAGGTACGAAGTGGAATTAGGCAAGGTACCCCACAATTACATCACAATCATGGCAGTTCCAACCAAAACACTCAAGCTGGGACTGGAGGTCTTTCTCATGAGACTCTTAATTTTTCAGGCTGGTTGGGAAAAACTTTTGACTTTGAACATACAACAGGGAACAACAATGGCACTAATGGTTTTCCCTTTTTTTTTTTTTTTTACTGGACAATATTTTTCAGGCGTTTGAAAAGAGACATATAAAACTACATAGTATGCAAATTAAGAACACTTATTTGCTGACTGGCTTAAATCTAAAATTGTACCACAAGGATTAAGCTGTTTTATAGGATCATAGGAAGTTACTAAGCTATTGGCCCTGAGGCCCTTATAAGCCTAGCCAAGAGTTTTACCTATGTATAGACAAATCAGCACCCGAGGCCCCTTGTTCAGCAAGGACACGGGTTGAGTCCCAGGAATGTATTTTCTATTTCCCATCCAGTTATCCAGATTGCACTTAAAAAGGGGTAAAGAGGTACTCTGCTTGACGTGGAGAGGAAGTCTATTCCACAGATGGGGGGAGTCTCTGGGACACAAATCGGTCTCGCCAATAAGTCCTATTGATGTCACAGAACAGGTTGAAGCCATGTGTGTGGGTTACTTGAGTGCAGCTTGACTTGCAGATATGCACCAGTCCCATCAAGGCGGGGTCCGAGATCACCCTGTATGCCAGACAGAAGTCACATCCTGAGGGGTCTGTATGAAACACAGTAGAGGGATAGGGATTTTAGCTTATCTGTGTATGGTAGATTTTTGAGGCCCTGGATTCTCCTGGTGAGGAACCTCTGTGGTCTCTCCAGCTGCTGCATGTGCTTTGCAAGGTACATGCCAAATGGGGCGCTGTACTCAATAATGCATCTTATAAGGGAAGAATACAGGGATGCTATGACCTCCTTGTCCCTGGATGAGATACCCTTACTTATGAGGTGGGCCATGTAGAAAGCTTTCTGTACAATGGAAGCAACATGGTGGTCAAAAGTCAGGTTGCTATCAATCTGGGTGCCCAAATCCCTCATGACTGACTGTGTGCTTAGGACGTTATTAATGTGATAGCTTGTGGGTACATCACTCTCCCCAAAGGGGTTGATAATGCATTTTTTTGTATGCAGCTTGAGGCCATGTTTCTGGCACCAGTCATTTGTTTGAGTGAGACCCTCTTGGAGGATGTCCACGTCACTAGGGGAATTTATGAGAGTCCCCAGCTTGCAGTCATCTGCAAACTTGGTCAGTCATAGCCCACTGGTTTTGGCTTGCACCTCAGAAAAGTATATCCCAAATAACAGAGGCCCCAAGATCGAAACCCGGAGTATGCCACTCAATACGGGTCTACTGCTTGACGTGGCTTCCCCAATTTGGAGTAAGTGGGTTCTATCAGTGAGCCAGTAAGCTATCCATCTGGTAACATACAGATTGATACCTAGTTGAAAGAGTTTATCTATTATGCCCAAGTGGGGAATAATGTCGAAGGCTTTGGTCAGGTCAAGGTAGGTGATGTGCACTGTCTTCCCCTCATCCATGGCTTTGGTGACTGTCTCAAAAAAGTCAACTAAATTTAACAGACATGACCTCCCCTTGACGAAGCCAAACTGTGTGGGATCGAGTGTTTGGAGGTTGCCAATGTCCTTGTTAATGAGGTCTATGATAATCTGTTCCATCGCCTTGCAGATCAGGCTAGTTAGGCTGATGGGTCTATAATTTCCCAGATCGGTGGATGCTCCACCTTTGTGTAAAGGGATGACAGTGGCTGTTCTCCACTCAGCTGGGACAAAGCCGGTACTCAGGCTTTGGTTGAACAGGGCACCTAATGGTGCTGCAAGTTCCTGCCTGAGTTCATGTAGGATGCAACCTGGGATGTTATCGGGTCCCATGGAGGCTGTACTTTTTGCCTTTGAGAGAGCAGAGATCATCTGATCTTTAGATATAGGAGGAAGGGAGTAGGTACTGGGAATGTCCTGATATACTGACTGGAGGGGGGGGGGGGGGCAGAGGGGTGAAATTTTTGCTGAATCTGTCAGCCAGCAAGTTTGTTATATCTACGTCATTTGTATGTGGTGTTCTTGACCACCAGTTCTGAACAGATCTGGGTGCTACCTTTGAGATTATGGACATATGTGAAGAAGGCCTTATGATTTTTCTAGTAGATTTCGTAGTAGATTTAAATTCCCTAAAGGTGCAGAATCTGAGAGTTTTTTTTTTATTTTTTTTTTTTTATAGGGAGCTGGTCGAATTACTTGATAGGCATGGGTTCTAGCTGATCGGGTATTTATTAGGTTCAATCAAAGCGCAATTAAAGATCTTACTTCTGAAGTCAGTGATTTAAATAAGAAAATATCAGATTAGTTATTTTGTACACGATCCTAAATACTGCCAGGCTGTTAATTAGGTGGAACGACATTGTGAAGTGGAGAAAAATGGGAAGAACAAGAAATTAGTACGAGACAGACAACAATATACAAACACTACAACTTATCCCACTTTAAAGGCGGGGCATAATGATTTCATCCATCAGGACTCATTGCAACAATCACATTACTGTTTTTTCCAATAATGGTGGGGGGGAATCCACTTGATTATGGAAGAGAAAACTCTGAGCCCAATACATATTCTAAATGATAGGAAGACCATGAAATTGTTCCTTTAGACAGTCCTCCTCTTTGCAGATCCTACAGGTTAGTGAATCAGAAAGTTGCTACAAATAGAGAGAACACTTACACATCCACCACTGTCCGCCTACCCCAAGGAGTAACAACAGTAACCCCACAATGGTACCACTGGGGAAGATGAACTAAATGAATGTACACACAAGGATTTGGTGGTGGATCATGGTACTGTGGTTTCGTACAAAGGTTTTAAAACAGTAGTCTTGAAATTCCATCTGAACATTTTTCATTGTTTCAAAAAGTTTTACTTTTGTCCCTAGTAAAAGTTATATTGTAGAGTCGATTATACAATTAAAGTTGTTTAACAGGAAGATTAACTTAGTTCTTTATTTTAAGTAACAGTCTGGGCAGGAAAGTGCTACAACAGTTCTTTGTAAAAGAAAAGTACTTCTAACCTGCCCATGCATCCATTAGTACAGGCTTTTGAAGCAGCAAGTATTTCTGAAATGTATAAAACTAATGACGTGCGACTAGCATGTAAAGGTCAAAATTTGTTTGGAATACGATTAATTAGTTTTAATGAAAAAAAAAAAAAACTGACAGGTGAAAAATCACTCAGAATTAAGAAATCCGACAAAAATGGAGGTGCTGTGATTTTTGATACCACTGCTTATACTAGTGCTTTTTTAATATTTTACATGATGACAGCACTTACTTGGAGGGCTTAAGAAATAAAATAAATTTAAGTTTAGGAAAACTGATGTGTTACTTGATGAATCGTTACTTCAGGGGCGTACTGACAGACCAATTTATAATTTTTTGAAGATCCAGATCCATTTATCCAGGTACATAAAAAATCTACAATTCCCCATTTTGACCTATTATAGCAGCTCAGGTTCTATAACATACCTCTTGCAGTTTACATTGACAGGCTGTTAAAATCAGTTTTCAATAAGGTTAAGCATATTCCTAAAGACTCCTGGGACTTCCTGGGTATATTAACTAATGACTTATGCCAATAAAAAGGTCGGACTTCTTACTACTGATGTGACTGATCTTTTCACCTGTATCCCTTAAGATGAGGGAAGGAGTTTATTTCAAGAAGAACTTTTTGAGTCTTGACTTCTTCAATGGCTGCAACATTAAAGTTATTATGGAATGTGTAGAAGTTGTTTTAGGAATCAAGTTTACATATTTTGAGAGGGAGACATTCAAGTAGATCAAGGGTGTCAAAATGAGTGCTGTTTGCACTCCCCATGTTTGCAAATGTAGCTTTGCCTTCATGGGAGAGGAAATACATTTTACTGACTACTATAAATATCGTACATTGTAGCTGTGGTGGTACAGCGGTAGCGTTGTTGCCTCACAGCAAGAGGTTCTCCTGTTCGATTCTCGGCTGGAGCGCCTTCTGTGTGGAGTCTACATGTCCTCCCCGTGGTTGAGTGGCCTCTGAAAGACATGCGTGAATGGGCGTGCCTTCGCTGAAGGTTGGGCGTCGGACTGGCAACTCGGCACCATAAAAATCTACTGCCAATCATTAGCCGACCGGAGTTCCGCTGTGGCGACCCCTAACCGGGAAAAGCCAAAAAGACAAACAACAACTATAGATACTGTACATTACATTTAAGATACCGTGCTGATATTTTTACCCTTTGGAAAGCACAACAAAAATGTACTGATTTTTTTTTGGACAATAAATGGACAACAACATTTCTTAAGTTTACTCGTCAGTATGATAAATATATAGTCAATTATTTGGACACCAGTATTTCTGAGGTGGATAGAATTTTTTCATCTAACATTTATCCCAAACAAACGTTCAGTAATAGCTATTTACATTTTGGTAGTTTCCATCCTTGTAAGTTAAAGAGGGTTATACTCAAAAGGACAATTCAAACAATTAACACAAACAGCTTCTGATGATCGTGTTTTTAAAATAGAGTGAGTGATAAACTGGCACAAATGTTTTTTTGATACAGGATACCCCGTAAAGCTGGTTCTGGATATTAGGAGACAAGTTGACTTTCCACTAATTGAGGAATGGATTACAGAAACAGACCATTAATGAAACACCTAGGGACATGATATATGTGAAAGAAAACTTTGACCGGGCCACTGTTATACAATACAACTCAGGGAGTCAATTTGTTAAGAATATAATTACTAAAAACTGGAATATTTTCAAAGCAAATGGTATGGTTTCAGAAATAATGGGTGAGAAACCCATTTTGTTTAAGACTGCAAGCAATGTTAAAAACTTGGGAGAAAACAAGCACGGATAGAGAAGAGAAGAGATGAGATCAAAGGAAAGGCAAATAAAAATTTGGGCATTGTAAACAATGTTCTTTTATTTACACAGGTCATAAAATGCATTTGAAGACCATAGAAGCAAGGGTTATTTTTCCAAAAAATGGTAACTGTTGAAGTAAAGGCTTGATTTATTTAGCTACATGTAACACTTGTTCAAGTTATTATGTGGGAAAAACTGAAAGGATGTTTCAGAAAAAAAAATTATGAACATTTATATGAAATTGAAAAAGAATGTTAACAATGCATTTTTAAGACACTCTATAGGTTGCATAGGATTTATGAAGTTTTTGTTTGTTATTTTAGAAATGGTTCCAGACTCCGGGGGTACTGAGTGGGAAAACAAATTGGTGTATAAGGAACTATTGTGGCAACTTGGGCTAAATGCCAGTACACCTCCTGGGTTAAATGAACAAATATCAGTAGGTTCTGTTCTTCATATGCATACTGCCAAATTGTAAGAAAGTATTTTTTTATTAAGTGTTGTAGCTTTAAAGCTACCATTTTTTAAATGATGTAAGTTTACATAAGGAATTTTTGTTTGTTAGCAAACAGATCTGATGAAGTCCTGTATGTTTGAAAGGAAGAAAGCACTTATTTTTTTTGTATTCACACGTGGATTTAATAAAATCCTTAGTTTTGGAATTTGGCGCCTCCTGACATCTTCGGGTTGGTCCAGTTTTGCAGTACTTCTGGTTACATCCAGCTCAAAACATATAAACCTAGTAAAATGATGCCACCCACTCAAGAGAGGTTCAGTAAGTCTAAAAGTGGTCAGGACTGCGAAAACCTCATGAACTGCCAAGGATGGGTAAATAAGGAAAAGTTCAGGTCTTTCAGCTCCAATTTTTGAAAAGGGCTATGGATACAGTTCTCATGTTATGGCATGGAGAATGCATCCACTACAAACTGCTGCACTGAATAGAACAGAATAGAAGACAGGATGACAACATACTCCTGTTGAGCCAATATGTCTAACTCTGTTGTAACCCCATTTCCATGTGAGTAGGACAAGACAAAGCAGTTGACCCTGCTGCTCCAAACTGTGGAATGGAGGACAGCGCTAGGGAGTTTACCAGCTCATTCACCTGGCATAGAATATGACTCAGCAAGACACTGATGCCACGGTCTATGGCCTGCTGTCAGAAGGGCACACTGATTCTCAGCAGAGAAGGTATAGCTACATGCCCCTTGAATGTCCAGACAACATGAACTGACTGCTGGTTGAAATAAAATGTGAGTTTGTTTAATCACCCACACCTCTAGGGGTATGCATACTGCCTGTAGCTACAATCAGTTGATGTAAAGCTCTTCTTCCTGGAAAGGGGGGGGGGTCACTTCTCTTGTATCATGGAGACGCTAAGGTAAGGTCACCAACAGGCCAGCAAAGCACCCTCCACAAGGATGTGGAAGAGGCTTGGCTACAGGAATGGGATGCCCATTCAAAGAATGATAGAGTCAAGTCTACCAGTCCAGTGCCAATGTGAAATGTCTGACACTATGAGCATACAGATTCTCTACAGCTACTAATGCAATCCAAAGCCATAATAAAATGGCATCTTGAACATGGAGAGCACTGCTCCCACAGGGTGCAAGAGATCAAAGTTTTGATTTTTTTCTGTACTCTTACAGTGCCTACAAAGTTAGTAATTTCAGACTGGAGTGCGTTCATCCCCCAGGCTGATGAAGTTGAGACAGGACCTGTTCTAGTGTACATTCATTTCCAGGAATTGTAACCATAGGCACAACTCAGTCCAGGAAAGTTTCCAGAGAATTCCACCAGGAGCTGACAGACCAAATAATGCAAGGTATGACATTTACTTCTTTGCAAGGCTTTCACCCCCACAGCAAACACCCTGGGTGCAAAAGACAGTCTAAATGACATTATATACTGTAAGTGGAGCCTACCTAGATTAAACTGAATGGACCTTCTTGTGGGTACCCCAGAAAATGAACTGCCAAAGGGATTCGATCATATTCAATGTATTAGTAGGGGCACAACTGCCTGAACACTTTTGCCCTCTTTGGAATTAAGAAGAAATGGAATACTCTCTTGAACAACATTACCTAACACTCTACTCAGCTGGGGGCTTGTAAAAATGTTTCTTCTTAAGAGTCACAGCAGCAGAGTGTGGCTACTTCTAGGCTTCAAAACTGTCACTCTTAATGACTGGCACCATGGAGGATAACCAAAGCTCATCATTTTCGATACTCACTGAACCAATACTCAATAACATTTTTCCTGGTGCAAGTGACAGGTGCAAAAATTCATTCCATGGAGGTCTTCAAAAGAATAAAGATTTTCCCAAAAAGAAGGGTCATTTGGTGTGAAGTCACTGTCCTTACTTGCCTCATAATTTACAGCCTCTGGGTTCTCAGAATCCTCTAGGGCAGCAATGGAGGACGTCATACCCTGCTGCCCATCAGTTCAAGCAAGAACAATATGAATGCTTCACTGCTTTAGGCAATGAATGAAGTCAATCTTTCAAAGAGTTGAAACAGGATCAAATGCAAACAGTGTGAAGAGCAGAAGAGACGTGGTCAGCCCAGGCTATGCAGCTCTCATAGTGTGGTGCATGCCCACTCTGTTGGTGATGATGCAGCCTGTACTACCCCAACTGCTTTAAGCAAGGCAGCATCTAAGACAAAAATGTCAATATGAGATTAAAGACCGGATAAACGCATGGGCGAACCAATAAAAATGCATCCATGGTGTGAGACAAACTGTATAATGTAGTTAAACTTATGCACAGTTTTGAGGTAAAACTTGAACCCATGGTGCCTGTTAAAGGTATGAAAGGATCTCACTTACAAGGATTCTGCTTCTGAAAAAAAAAAGACTGATTCTCTGGTATAACGATAATTCTGATACTATTACTGTGAAAAAATGTGAATTAAAATAAGGCTACACCACATCCAGTGTTTGAGGACCTAACTACTTGTGAAGTCAATGTGATAATTTTTGAAACACCAAATACTGCCCCCTACAACTAAGGGTCTTGCAGCTCAAAGTTTAATGCAGCAAGGGTAACAGAGAATAATAAAACAGTATTCCAACAGCTGAACATTAAGGCTGTCAAACCAGACAGTCTGACTAATGGACAGGCAATTTACTCAACATGGAAGTTCAAGTTCTCAGGAGAAGGGTTATTGCAAGAACTGCAGTATTGTGCAAAATTATACTGCTTATTTACTTTCTCTAGGTAAAGCTTCCTTAGGATCTCAAATGAAACACAATATTCCCCGATAGGACCACATACATGCTGTCCTCGTGAAATACCATATTCCCCGATATGACCACATATAAGCTGTCCTTGTGACTCTCCTTATACCACCCTCTCCTAATGACTAACTCCAAACACCTGAATTCACAGGTTGGGCAACCTGTTCTGTCTTACTCTCCTGTACCTGCTAACAGTTCTACTACTACTAGTTTTTTCATGCCCGATGCACTTAGCCAGCAACTGTCTGTTACTTTGCGATACCTTGACTGAGAACATATGTATAAAGACTGCTGTAAATTAGCCAGTTACTGGACTCCAAATGCACCACCTTGAATACATCTATCTGTGCTTATATTACAGCTGACATTGACATACATGCCCTTGCACTATACCAGCTGTTAACTTCACGGACTAGACAACCATTGTAACACTGCAAAATCATGATCTCACACTTTAACTGCCTGTTATGATGTTGAATTACCACTGCAGTTTTTCTCTCTGGGTCTCTTTCACAGCAGGGCTTTGCCCAGTAGAATATTCTTAGTCAAAAATGGAAATGAAAAAAACGCATACATAAATGCATCTTGAGGAACCTCATTATACAGACAGTGCTGGAGAAAAGTTCTGACATCTCAAAATACCAGAAACTTTCATTATGAATGTGGAAAAAATGTGGTTCAAGTCATACAGATGACGTTAGATAAGTGCCAACAAAATAACTATGAGGTGGCACAGACCTCTCTTCACCCAGATGAAGAACCTCTTCCACTCAACAGAGTATGGAGAGTTTTCATGAAGAAGATATATATTTATTTTCCCTACTGGGCCTACTTAGTCCTCTGTCTGTTCCTCCTGTTACTGTACTTGCAAGCCGCAGTCCCCCCCCCCCCACACACTGCTCCTTACCAGACCACCTCTAACATAACCCTACTGCCAGCTGAACTCCTGACTACTTGCAAAGTTGACCTTGCAATAACTTTTTAATAGTGTCCAGGGAGCGAAAGATCCAATCGAGAAACATGGGACATGGCATCAGGAGCAATCATACATGCAGTGCCGGTCAAAATCCCTAGCTTGGGGATGGGTGTGTGGAATGAAGTCAACATTTCCTGCTACTACCCCAAGTAAGCCTCCAGAAAGGCTCCTGGTTTCCAGCAAAGATTGCAGAGACAGTGGCCTTCTCTGAATCCTTCCACCAGGACATAAAACCTGGCCGTCAGCCATATGATCCTAAACCTCTCCCGTTGACCCTACAAGCAGTCCAAGCTCATTCCCAAACCTGGGTCATCTGCAGCAAAGATAGAGCTAGCTACCACCTAGGTGCCACTGGGCCAGTCAAGCAGAAGGCTCTTTGGCACCTCTACCACATACTGCTGGAAGGTCTTGCAGGAGTAACCTAAAGGTGAAATTGAGCCCTATGATGCAAACAGCTGTTGCTCCAAGAGGGGAACTTCTTTGGCTTCTACAAGGATAGTGCCCTGTACTGTCAAGGACCACAAAATTTGAAATCTTAGCTTTCCTGACTGCCACGAGGAAACAAGGAAGACGCATGGTCTTTCTATTCTAATTTTGTGATGAGACACAGAAATAGGGGAAGTAACAGACAAACACAAATGGATACAGACTACTAAAAGAAAGATAATTCATCCACCAGCAACTCCTTACTGCCTTGCTTGAAAAGGCACAGCAGGGGAGGATCACATTCTCCCCACTGTGAAAGGGTTAATTTCCACAATTACCATCTACTGAGACAAACTGGTGACAAAGAATTACTGAACCTTCAACTCTAGCACAGGGATGAAGACTCGGTAAAAGGCATCCACCACACTAGTCATTTTTATCCAGAATAAATATGGCTGTCAAGGTGATAGCCCAGCCTTTGGTCCACTGCCAGACCTACTCTGTTTCGCCACACAGAATACAACACATGCTGTCCTGTTTGGTTACATATTACCCCATGACCTACTTGTTTGACTGCAGCAGGGGACGCTCTAACCTTATCTTCATTTCTAGAACATTAAGAGTAGGAACTGTGTCCACAGTTCTAGCAGGTTTAAAAAGAGTCTCCTCTCCTGGGGAGAAGGCTTAGTCTGTGAGACAAGTTCTTCCTTGAGGATGCTACCAGCTTTAGTGTGATCCCATCTGTGACATTTCCTAGAACCAAAGTAGTCCGTAAAGACTGTTCTTCAAAATCTGGGATGAACATGGAGTGATGGACTCCTTGGACAGTTGAACATGACAGTGAGGACTGCAACTGCTAGGCATCCATACCAGGGTATATACAAGACTTGAAGTGCTTATGTGCTAGGCTAGCTATATAAAAATATGTCATGTGGTATAAATTCTTTTATATATAAAATCCATTCTGAATACAGACCTCATGGTCATCATCCTAACAAACTCACAAACCTCACATCATGTATGAGTGCAGAAACCTATCTGCAGAAGTGAAGAAATATATTTGACTTTAAAAGTTTATGTATTTGAAATTACAAGAATGTAATTTACAGTGGAAAATGGTCCAAATGCATTCCAAATTCAGTTTCTTAATGGAAATAGATTGACCAAGAAGCCTGAAAAGGTATGCTACCTTCCTGTACATCACATAGTGAGAAGTCTCAAGATTTTACTTTTTCTTGATAAATAGCAATAGCAACAGCGAACTGTGGGAATTACTGTAAGTCCAGAAATAATTTGCCCTTTACTTGTCATCTGTTTACAAAGGTTTAAAGGGGGCTAGAGATAGCATGACTGAGCTGAAGAACACAGCCAAAGACTGTGAATCCGGTGAGGTAGGACTCAGGTCAACAGATTGTCAACTATTTGATTGAGTGCATACGCAACTAAGAAAAAAAAACTTCTGGCTTACCTTGAAGGTAAGCTATTTTTGCAGGGGAACAAGACATGGTCACCCCTGCACCCCCCCCCCCTAAAAAAAAAATTATATATACCTAGTCCAAGTCACATAACAGTGGACAAAAAAGAAAACTCTGCTGCTGGCGAAAGTTGTTTTAGCCTTTTATTTGGATGGATTGTCAATCATAATGGTTTTCGATCCAATCCACAAACTGTGAGGATCACAATTTGCTATTAAAACACAGAATGGTTTGTGGTCCAAGAAATAATGAAACAAAGGTCATGCTATAAATAAAAATAGACATGACCTTACTGAAAACTGTAGGTGTGTGCAGAGCAAGTGAAATTTCTAGTATGCAGTTAAAACAACCAAGTGAAGAAAAAGATATGTGATTTAAAATATTAGCGAATAGAGAGACAAAAAACAGTCAGTCCATTGCTCACATAATGTATATGAAAAAAATACAGCCATGTCACAATATACTACAACAGTAATGAAAATACTGTACAAACTGAAATTTAAGCCTCATGTAGGAACTGCAGCTTTTTTGTGGACCATCGAACCTTTACAGTCAATACGCACACTCAAGAATCAATGGCAGACAGATAAACATTACTAAACCTTCAAGAATCAATTTCAGCTACTGCCGCCAACTGTGGTTTTGATTCTCTACGCCTTTATGGATGAATTTAAAGTTATAATAAGGAGGTAATATTCAAATTTAGGTATGAAGGTCATTTTTAGCTAGGACAGAGCTAGACCTAGGTATTACCTCTGATCTACTTGTGTGATTTTAGGCTTGAAGGCTATGTGGGACAAAGGCAGTTTTACAAATATTTAGAGAGAGAAGTTTGGTAGCCATCCAGTGGTACAGATAAGTAAGGGAATTGTTGTGGCTAGGCTTGTATAGGCCCTAGGGCCAATAGCCTAGTAGCAACCTATGAACCTATAAAGTCTGCTTGTAGAAATCATTGGATGGTAGCAGAACCCTGTTTTGTGGATTATCATAAATGCAGACAGGATTATTTTACCTGGCAGAATACAGGTACCAATGCCATTAACAGACACAGAAAACAATACTGATCCAAGTATCAGTTCCTGAAGGACTTCAGAAGTGTAATTCCCTACTGCTGATATGCTACCACTGTGTGTACATGAAATGTTCTGTAAGTTAAGTAACTCCAGAACCAAGATAAGAGGTTCTGACCAAAGGATGAAAACTTATTTAAAAGTTGGTGGTCATTCACACTTTCAAAATCTCTGCTTATGTCTTTGGAAATGGCCCTAGCAGCATTACCATTTTCCACTGCAGTACAGACTTTGTCAACTTCAGTACAACTTGCTGTTAGCATGTCACGTCCATTTCCAAAACTGTGATGGGACTTGGTTAACTATAGTTGTGTCTGAAAAGTTGTATGTAGATTTTCTCAAATATTTTTGTAAATTTACAAAGTACCGAAGTTGGTCTAAACTCTTGTGGAGCCCAGGTATTTTTTTTTTCTTTAGGTAAAGCAATGATTATTGGGTCCTGTTTGGGACTATATCTGAGATGAGTGAGTGATTAAATATGTGAGCAAGAGATTTAGATAAGTAGCATGCTGCTAAATGGAAGAATGTTAGGTGCATGCTGCAAGGATTGGTGTTGCCTATACTTTATAGTACTTCTAAAATATGTAAATTGATTTAGAGAGTATTTCCTTGAAGCAGAATGATGAGAAGTGGGGTGGATGAGGTGAGGAGAGCTTGAGAAGCTTTACTGGGTGATGAGGGTACTTGAGAGTTTTGGCAGGTGAGGGAGGAACATTTTGGTTGACATACCTGCACTGGCCATGTCCTGATGGGGATGCTGCGGGTGCACTAATGAAGAAGAGCTGGATTTATGAGGCTTTCGTTGTAGGGGAGAGGTTTTAGTATTTCCTGCTACTACTAAAATGGAGCAATCTCTTTAATGGTTCTTCAAACTGCTTAGGCTTGGAAGCCAGTAAAGCACATTTGTTAAGTACGAGACCTTAGCTTCATTTACAACCAGTTTAAACTGTTTTTTCAAGGTAAGAAAGGAATCGTGTGTTTAGTGATTAAACATTTCCAGGCTCTGTTTCTGGACGTAATCTGGGCCTCGATGGAAAGAGAAATCATTTACATTGTTTCTTGGTTGCATGGAAAAGGTGCTTCTAAGTATGTTTATTATTATAACATTAAATACTTGACTAAAAACTAAACAACAATGAGACATCTGAAGGATTATTAGTCTGGTAGACCGATGACCAATCAACATTATGGAGGTGCTGTTTGGAACATGATGATACAGGCAGGGGCAGCTCCGCATGCACATCTTGAGGAACAGCAGGACACATACAGCTATAATCCATCACATGAGGGGCAGTGTTGCAATGCACATCCTAGAGGCAGTTTTTTTGTTTGGTGTTAAGTCTTCATTAGTGAATGTACAGGTGCATACACTAACAGGGGAAAGGCAATGTAGCTCCTTGCAGTGACCTCGATAGCTTCGACCTTCATCCAGTGAGTGGAGTTAAGTTATAAAAACTCCCTTACTGCAGGGATGCTAAAGTGGGCTCAAGCAAACTCATGTCTGCCTCCATGAAGGGTCCCTCTGTTCACCTCTTTCCCCATAATGTAGTGGAGTAACTCCCTAGTACAGGCAAAACATATGAACATTGTCAGAGTGGGGAATGCTTGATGGGAAGCATGCACATGGACAAAATGGCACCTAGGAAAAAAATATTATGAAGGTCATTTATTACATCACCTGCTTTTGACTTTGAGGGGATTCTAATGGTAAGCGTAACTTATTTTGACCTTTAAAGTGTAGCAAGGTAGAAGGTCATTTAAGGAGTTCGACCAGAGGTGAATGCTGTTGAATCTATTGATTCTATGAGGAATGTAAGTTATTAAAAGGCCAAGGAAGGAGTCTTTACTACATATAGCTTTGGGTCTAGTGGGAGTTCAGGCCAGCTGAGACAGATTAAGTAACAAGAAATTTGACATCTGTTATTTTTAAGTCCTAACATATCAATATTATGATCATGACGTCTAATTAACTGACATCCTTAAATTAACAGAAATAAATGTATGTGATTTCAAAGGTACTTGCATTAGATGGTGGTGTAACATATAGTTACCTATGGTTAGTGAGGAAAGGATCCTACTGGGGGATTCTTCATTTGCTCTTGTTCTGGTTTGTAACTTAGGTTGATATTTTGGGGTTCTTTCTGTTAAGCAGAGTGCTGCCTCCTACTTTCTGTCCAGGTACTTTGTGAGGCTGAAAAAGTAGTAGATGTTCAGAAAAAGCAGAAAGACAGAATATGTTTTTCAGCTGCATTTTACAATTTCAAGGATATCTAGGATAAGACCTGTGCATCAATTCTGCATATTTTTCACTTTACTGATGTACATAAAACAACTATGATGCAATGCAGATGTTTTCTTTAAAGATCAGTAATGCTGTGATTTCTTTCCCTCTGTTATGTAATTCACTCAAAGAAATTAAGTAAGCTACCCTTTCTAGTTCTTCTTTTACTTAATCTAGTTTATTATCTCCAAAGACTTAAAATTTGTAGTAGGATTTTTTGACAAACATTTAGACTAGGGGGATCAGAAGCACATGTGGAAAAGGCTTCCCAGAGTACAGTACTGATTGCTGTAATCTCAACAAAACTGTGGTAACTTTAGTCACACCTTTCCTTAAACTACCCCCTTGCCTTAATAAAGACAATATGTTGCCACGTTGGAGGTATATTTACAGTATATATATCTATATTTCTCTGTGCTAACCAGCATGTACAACAAGTACACTTTTCATTCACGGGTCCTGTTCTGACAAACTGTAGAGGCAAGACCCTTACTGTAGTGACCTTCAATACTGTTAAAGTTAATGCATTAAATTGGGGTTTTCTATAGATAAAAGATTGAGATTAAAATTTTGAATATCTTTATAAGTACAATAGGTTATTAGCAGAAGTGAACATACTTTACTATACTTCCAGGAACACTTTAGATTTCTGAAACTATGATTTTTGTTTTTTTTATATGGGATTAGCCTAGTACTCTCTTATAGTTTTCATAGTTTCATAGTTTAGTACTAAGCTAACTGCCCTTGCGAGCCATTTTAAGCCTAGCCAATTATCCCTTGTGAGACTCAAACCCTGCACCTTGTGTTTGTAAGGCAAGCATCTTAGCTGTTAAGCCACCCTCCCAACCCTCTTGTTTGCTAAGCACGCTCACCTAAGAGTTGAGTCGAACTTTTGTGCGTAGAGTACTACAAATGGTAAGTAGCAGTACAGGGAAGGTAGCCTATAGATGACCGAGTTTACCCACTTAGAAAAACTGGCACTTATCTTGAAAAATCGTGCAATGGCTAAACCTTAAATGACTTAATAATCAATCAGCTATAGCTTTAATGTATCACTGCAAACCTATTAAACTGGTTTGCACTGGTCTCTTGCTGCAGCAAAGCTTCTTAATGAGAAGAATATTTAATTCTTTATTTTATTTACTCTGTTTCTGGCTGAGTTAGTCTCACTAAGCCAATGTCCTCTTTTCAATGGGGTTAGTTTTAAAAGTCAGTTCAATTACATGCAATATCCCCCGCTCAACTCAGCTTAGCTGAGACAATACTTGGAAGACTGCATAACTAAAATGGCAACCTACTTTTAACAAACTTGCGAAGAACTTTCGCCAAGATGATCAGTTCTAGCAGATACCTAAAGAAATTATTTTATTAGGGACCCACAAACATCATTTTCAGCTGCTCCCTCAATTCACAAGCAATTAAACTCAGTAGTTCTCATAAAAAGAAACACATTTTTCTGCTCAAACAAACAACTTCAAAAGCGTATAACTGTGATAAAATGAAAGAGAACAAAAGAAAGTAATGCAGTATCCAAACTGAAAACCAGAAATCAGACCTACTCACAAAACAGTCTGTTCACTCACTGTGTACAGTATCAGCTCGAGTCATATGTACAACATGCACACACATAATTGCTGCATGGCAGTACATGTTTTACTGCATTACCTATGTGCGGCCCTCTGCTTAAGCAGCCATGACATCTGCTAGTTATGATACAGCAATATGCACAGAGTCAATACCTGGACAAAGTAGCAATGCTCTGATAAACCCACTGGCACTGTCCCTGTATTGTATGAAGGGTATGTGCTCGGTGCTGTGCTGCATAACGGACCGTGCTGCTGCAACATACTTTTCCTGCCTGATGTGGACATCTACTGATTTTTGATTATTGAAATATCTCTACCTAATGTATGCTAGACACACAGGCCTGATGCTTGTCTTACTGGCAACTACAAATTTGTGCCATTATTTAAAGTTATGTACATATAAATGTGGATGTTATCTTCACTCTGATCATCCTTCTACACAAGTCACTTTTACAGCTATACTCTATGATTATGTGACGACCCCTAACAGGGAAAAGCCGAAAGAAGAAGACTGATTATATCATCACATTTTATCCAATAACTGTTTCTCTCAATGAGTAAGTAAGTGCAGCACTTGCACATAAAGTATGTACCGAGCAGTACTTGAGGACAATGTAAAGGAGGGGGTGTTATCTTTTATTCAAAGAAGTGGAAAAACTAGCTGAAACTGGGTACACACTGTTGGTGGGTGGACTACAGATTCAAGGACTGTATAATACATAAGGCTAATACAGTAGTACTGTAACATGGTGCTCAGTGCCAAGAGTGTGTGTGCATATATATATATATATATATATATATATATATATATATATATATATATATATATATATATATATGGATTCACTTCAGAATCTCAAAATTCCAAAACATTGAACATACACTCAAAGGTCTCATCCACAAAAAATGTCTAAAAGAAAAAAGCCAACTAATTTTACAATAGCATATTACTTGCTTCAGATAACAGGATACATTTAATTCAATTGTAACATGCAATTTTAAAAATCCACTAGTGCAAACAAATGTAGGCACTGCATTTGTCTAATGCTGGTAAATGCCGATGTCTGCATCCACCATACAAGTCCTAAATGACAACACGACTACCAGAAGAAAACACGTGTTTTGTAAAGGAACTTGCCCACAAAGGAAACCTCCAAAGCTGCTGCTTTGTCTGCTATAAACGGTCTTTCCTTTATTGCCCTTTGAACCCAATACAGTTTTTGACTCCAAAATAAAGAATTGTAGAAGAAAGGTTGAACATTGCATTACGTGGACAGGATGGCGATGAAAGTACAGACAGAAAAGACAATGCCAGGTCTTACAGAGACCAGAACAGGAAATCACAAAAAAGTAATGACGCATGCACTTAATGAGAACAGCAGCATCTCAGCTTACTTCTGACAGAACTAAAAGGGAAAAATCATGAGGGTTGGGCCCTACCTTATTTATCTTACCATCTAAGCTACATATAGACAGACATCTTTTTCAGATAACAAGAAGCACAAACTCTCCAATACTCCTAGAATGTCTGCCAGAAATCACCTCAGTAGTAAATCTAGATTCATACCATTAGCAAAGCAACAATCTGCACAAAAGCTTCAGCCTCTCAATAATTTCTCATGGCCCTGGGAGTACTGAAGAAAATGTGGCCAAAATTCAGGTAATGCATCAAAAGTACACAGCAGTGTTTCAAATCCATAACAATGAGCTCCTTCATGCAACACCTATCCTCCCCACTCACCTGCACCAAAACACTCGAATGATTACACTCATACTTAGGTGACCATAGTGAGACATTATTTTAAGATCATAAGAACCAGCTATTATCTTTCTTTATTACAAAAATGAAATGATACTTGCCTGAACTCCATGAACTCAAGGCAATCAGGTGTCAGTTCAGCAAACAGACAAATCATAATGTAGCATTTATTACTATATGCAATGCAATATTAACAAGAAAAACAACCCCACTTACTTGTACTCATCATAAACCTCCTGCTTGGGTAGAGATGTTTCAGGGTGTTCCTCTAATGTATTGCGGATCCAAGAAAATGCATGCATCTGTTGGGCCCGACTTGATGACACAGTGCTGGGATCACTAAACAACACAAAAAAAAGCCAAAATTACTAGCTCCGTCACTTCCTTATCATGAACTACTTTACAATTTCATCTCTATAAACATTTCTGCAGGTCTCTAGGAAAATAACACTAGTAAGAAAGAACATGTAATAACACAATATGTAGTTTTCTTACAGTAACCAATGCAAGTCATAACATGAGCAAGCCTGTTAAAAAATAACCTATAAAAAAATAAAGGATTTTCAATAAAAGATACTCCATTTTTAACTCAAAAGTGGACTACCTACTATTTTATTACTTTGTAGTAAGTACTTTAAAGTTAGAATTTTATTAGTGAACTAGGTACATAACATATTTCAAGGATTGAACTTCACACCCTCCACACTGATGTTTCTGCTTGGTTTACAGAAAAAATAACCTACTAACCACCTGGCTTGCATGATGGTGTTAAATTATAGCTTTGTAAGGTAAAATGATAATTATACTCACCTGTGACTGAAAGGATGTCCTACAGTACCTCAATGTGCATCACAGTAAAGCACTTACCACTGTACATTTTTGCTCATGGTGTGTTCACCCTAGGGAGTATTTCTACTAGTTTGGCAGTGCCCAGAACTACTACATCTCAGAGGAGGAGGAAGATAAAAATAAGCACTTTACACTGCATTTTGATCTTTTTCTGCTTTATTTAGAAATTATTATAATTCTGTTTACATCTGTCAACTGGGTAGGTGGCCTGGTCCTGGGAACCTTTTTTCAGCCATAACTGGCACAATGGCATGTGCAGACAAACTGTGCATTACAAAAGATTACACACACAGTTCATCATTACAGAACACTGAATATACAACACTTAACTGTCTAGGAAACAGTGTACAAAAAGGTACAGAGCTTAGAAAAGAACACTACACTACCACACATACACAGTTCTTATAAACTCGTATTGTAGACAGCATGAATATTATTACAATCTCATTAAGACATTTCTCTTCAGTAAGAAACAGTAACTCAGCATGTTTTCTGGTATTAACATTTTTAGATATTTACAAATTAATAGATTACTTAAAGCCGACCATTAAACATTCTGCAGCTGACTGGGAAGCAAAGTTCCTGCATAAATACATAAAATGCCAAACTATAGCTAGGCAGGGTGAACTTGGACTTTGTAAATCATGTGCAGCAGTACTGCTTTTGAATGTATACTATGAGCTCCTCTATACATTCACTGCAATCTGCTAATTTTCTTATATCATGGGGATATGGTCCCAGTCAACTGAATAATCTTGTTAATACTCTTCTCTCCGGTTGCAAGGATGAAGAAAGGTTTCAGTCGCTCAGTCTATGGGTTTGGATACAGCATGGGGAGGTTTTTATCTTCTGTTTATTCTTCAAGAAGGGACAGCATTTTTCAAAGAAAGTAACAGTGAAAGTAGAAAAGCAAGGTTATGTGTACAGTAACTGTCCCTAACTTGGTATCCCCACTGGACACAAAGGTTCATTTTTGGGGGCAAGCTGGGATCACTGTTTAGTGACTTGCTCAAACACTCACAATAGGCAAGGTGTATCATTCTATGGTGCTGTTCTTTGATATGATATAGCGCACCTATGACTGAAGACTTAAAACAGATGGTTAACCATTTTACTGCCTTTATGGGATAAACAACCTAATTTAAACTGAATTTTTGATGAAATGCATCTTTCTTAACTGTGGTGGGTGAATAGCGACTTAACCTGAAATGCACTTTTTTTTTGTTTCTTGAACTGCAATCTCAAACTGTCCTGAAAGTATTTGTCAAGTAATCGTAACTGCAATCTATGAACTGCTATATTTGAACTGTTTTATAAGCAATGTTATCTAACTGTATCTGTATTCTATAGTTTTGGATAAACTACATCTTTTTGAAATGTGATATCATTATTCTGACTTTCCTTCTCTCAGCTAAACTTCTGCTCTTTGTATGTCCTTATCTCTTTGATCTACTCATTCTTTTCTTTTTTTTCACCCTTATTACCTAATTCCTAAACACTACTTTTTTTCCTCTTCCCTTTTCTTCTTTAGTTAGCCCCACCACTAGTACTGCCTTCTCCCATAGACCAGTTTAAGCTCCAGAAGCTCAAACAGACTCCTGTCGACCCATTATTGCTGAACTTACTGGCTTTCAGAGGGGATAAAGCAGAAAAAAATACAAACCAAGAACTACATTAAAATGCATTGTATGTATTTTTCTTTGCCATCCTTACCCCATTTCTAACTCTGGCATTTCAAAATTGTATTGTATTTTTCTAGGTGTAGCCTTAGGTAATTTTCTGTGGTGTGCACACCTAAGCAGGGACTCTACCTTCAGGGTCCCCACCCCCTACTTGATTTACATTCCCCTCCGCTTCTATACTCTTAAGGAAAATGTACTGCTTCAGAGTAGCACATTCCCTCACATATAAATTAACATAACGTCTTTTGAGTGGAATTATTTATTTTTGCATTACCGACCAACTCAGAACTGCTCTCAATGACTGTTTTTTTTGGATGTTGAGATTTCACCAACCTGGTTCTTCCTGCTCCGTTTGCCCTTGATACACTCAGGATCACTTCTCTCTTCTACCTACCCCCATTTCCCACACCCCCCCACTTACCCTAAACTTATACTCCATCCATTTTAACTACACACTCTGACAACCCCTATTTCCTACCAGCCCTCCTATCAACACTTCCAATATCTTTCTACCACACACTCCACCCACTTTTCTTTATTATATGCTAATTTCCCTAATCTTCCAAGCTACCTCTCCTTCTGCCTTTACCTTATCATACAGCATGCTACTTCTTCTCCATCGACACTCTGCTTCTTCTTCTCTCCAGCTTTACCTCTTACCATTGCACCCTTTCAAACATCTTCCCAGCACCTAGACTTACCTATCCTCAAATCAATCTCTCAACCACTTACACATTCTCAATTGCCCTCTCGTTATTCATTCTCTATGACACTACCCTACACAAAATAAAGGTATTTCAGCTGCCCTCACTTCCTTCCAAGTTAAAGCTAAAATATCACTTTTTAATTACATCCCTTCTTGACTTAAATTACCTATGCTTAACTTATTACTCTCAGGTGATATACATCCCAACCCAGGACCGGACCTCAGCTCCTCTCTCCTCTCCCTCATTCCCCTCCCCCAAGTACCTCTACACAGACATATGCCTCCGCAGCTACAATAACCTAACTATACTATCACTGAACATTCAAAGTGTCCTGAACAAAGTCACAGCACTTCATTCCTGGATCTCAATCTACACCCCTGACATCCTCACCCTCTCTGAAACCTAGCTAAAACTCCACATACCTGACAGTGAAATCTTCCCCCGGCTACAATATCATCCACCTAGATAGAGCTAAGAAAAAATAGGGTGGTGTAGCAATTCTATACTCAGAACAGCTCTCCCTCTTGCAATCTCTCCTCCTAACGTCCACCCAGCTGAAGTCCTCATTGTAAATTGTAAACTGATCACAAAAAAAAAAAGCCATTGCTATCATATATATTCCTCCCGGAAACAACACCCTTACTCTAGAACTATTTCTCCCCTGGATCTCAAGAGCTATCTCCTATGAAACCATTACATTGGGCGACATTAACATAGACTGGAATGCACTACTCACAGACTCTCTTATGCCAGCATTAACCTCTATGGCTTCTCCCAGCTAATCTCTACCCCCACACGTATGAATAAACACACCAATACTGGCACTACACTTGACTGGATCCTTACTTCCAATCCTAGCCTACACCACAACCCCACTCCACTACCAGATACCCTAAGTGACCACCTTCCCACTTCTTATATTCAAAGACACTCCCTCCAATAGTTCAAATCCCACGGATATAAAGACGGTCACAGACGCCTGAATTTCAACTCTGACACTTTTAACCATTTGCTGTCCTCAATAAACTGGTCCTTCCTCCATGACCTCTCCCTTGAAGAAGCTGTCCTAAAATATAACAGCATCTTCCTAAACACTCTACTCCCCCATCAGGAAAATTAGAATAAAATCCAACTCTGCTCCCTGGTTAAAACAACCCACCAGCACCCCTACTTACAAGAGAGATAAGGCCTGCAAAATCTGCAGAAAAAACAAACTCCCCTAATCATTTTCAAAGCTATAGGGAACTCTGTAATCTAACCAAACAGCAGGTCAACCTCAATAAAAAAACAATTTACATAAAGCCACTAAATAAACCCCACTCCAACCCCACCAAAATTCTGGCATACCATCAATGAACTGCTACATCCAGGCTGTCCTTCTACACCAACCCCATGCTCTAATAGCTCAGCCACAGATACTGCCAGCTTTATTAATTCCTTCTTCATATACCTCATCCACAACTTAAAAAATATGCTACTACTTACCCCTCTACCTCTCCCTCACCATCTACCCACTCAACCTCCTCCTTTTTTAGACCTGTCCCTACTACTTATATTAGATCACTTCTCAGCAAACTTAAAACTTGCTCACCATCCACTGATAATTTACCCACTCTATTTCTTAAATATGCTGCAAATTCGATTGCATATCCTGTCTCCATATTAATCAATTGATCTATCCAAGAAAACACAGTCCTAGAAATATGGAAGAAATTCTACACCATACCCTTACACAAGGGTAGAAACTCTACTGACCCCTCTAATTTCAGGCCTATAACTACTCTGTCTCCCCTATCAAAAATATTTGAAATGCATGTTCACAAGCAGCTCCTTGATAATCTTCTACAAAAACATTTCCTAACCCCTACCCAACATGGCTTTCGCCCTAATCACTGCACATCTACTGCAATAATGTCTTTCACTCAGTCTATCGTTAAATCCCATGACAACAATAAGTTAGTCTCCTGTCTTTTTCTTGACCTTTCTAAGGCCTTTGACACTATTTTCCACAAACTACTTCTGTCTAAACCAACTAGCCTTAATCTCTCCAACGCTGCACTTTACTGGTTCACTAGCTACCTCTCCAAAAGACTGCAGTCCATTAAATGGCTCTCGGCCTCTTCCTCCTTCCTACCAGTCCAAACAGGGGTTCCCCGAGGCTTCATTCTTGGACCCCCTACTATTCAACATTTTTACAAACAACCTCTACACATCCTGCCCACATTTTTCTTTAATACAATATGCTGATGACTCTACAATTATCTCCTGCTCTGGCACACTCTCCCAACTTCCCACCCTTACCCAAGATTCACTCCACTCAGTTGAAAAATGTCTCACAACTAACCAACTCCTAATGAACCATAAGACCACCAAATTCCTCCTCTGCGTGATAAGTTGCATATCTACAGTTTTGCTAATGTTTATGGCAGCGCCTGCAGCTTCCCCTCATTTTACTGAGCTAATGAACAAAAGCTTCTTCCAGACATGCTGTCTCCAGTCCTATTCAGAGCCGTGAGATAAGCACTTCCATGGCCCAAAAGGTGGTCCAATTAACATTTTTCTTAAAGTAAAAAGTAAGCTAGCTGTTTAACCCATTTTCTTTCAGTGCCCTTTGCTAACATATATACATAAAGTCTACATGTACATTCCTTCTCTGACCAGCAGGACCCACTGTTGATACATTTTATTAAACACTAGCAACTTTACAAACACATTTTGATTTTCAAATGCCATACAGTTCTAATACATTTTTACATAAGCATCTGTACAAATCAGCTGATATTCAAATGTCATACAGTTCTAATACATTTGTAACACAAACATCTTATATAAATCAGTTTGATATTCAAAGGACTTATCATTCTTTACAGAACCCCAGCTGGCTATGCTGGCACTAGCTCATATCATCACATCTCTCCCCCTCCTTTGAAGACTCAAGCTAGTTTTTCAAGTGACCCCTGAGAAACATGGCCTGAGAGAAATAAAGCCTACCTGGGAATATATTACCCCATTCCCTGCCTTGAGAGCCCATCTGCGATGGGACTGCTGACTCCACTACGGTGTTGTACTGTCATGTTATATGCCTGCAATCCTAAGTGCCACCCTAATAACTTGGCATTTTGCTGGGTGGCTCTACAGAGCCACATTAAGGAATTGTGGTCTGTAACTACAGCGAATTTCCTTCCATACAGATAAGGCTGAAGTTTCTGCAGTGCCCATACTACAGCTAGGCATTCCTTTCCTACAGCTGCATAACATTCCTCCGTGAGTTGGAGTCCACTGCCAAGATATACCACTGGGTGCTCTATTCCCACTAAGGAACCCTGGCTAAGTACAGACCCCACCCCATGGTTTGAAGCATCCATCTGCATAACAAATTCTTTGCTGTAATAATCTGGAATGGCTAAGACAGGAGGTCCTCCCACAGCTCCTTTAAGCTTCTGAATGCCTGCTCAGATGCTGGGGTCCACACTACCTTATCTGATCTGTTTTACCTTGTCAAGTCTGTGAGGGGAGCATCTACTGTACTACAACTGGGGGACAAACTTTCTATAGTAACCCACTGTCCCTAAGAATGCCCTCACCTGTTTTTTTTTTTTTGGTAACAGGGGCAGGCCATGCCTGAATATTTTCCACTTTGGCAGATTCCAGCCTGATCTTACCACTCCCTACTCTATGTTCCAGGCAGGTGACCTTTGCCATACGCACTGACACTGGGCTTAATGGTCAATCCTGCCCTTTGCAGTCTGCCCAGCACCTTCCTGACATGCTGAAGGTGCTCTTGCCAGGAATGGTTGTAGATGGCAATATCATCCTGGTAAGTAAGGGCATAATCTCCTGCCCTTTCTAAGATATTATCGACCAGCCTCTGGAATGCCACTGGGGCATTTTTCATCCAAAAGGGCATCTTCGTGAACATATACAAGATAAAAGGAGTCACAAACGCTGACTTCCCTCTCGCATTGGGAGTCAAGTGCACCTGCCAGTAACCCTTGGTCAGATATTTAGCCCCACCCAGCTTCTCTAAGGCTTCTTCTGTCCTAGGCATGGAGCAAGCATCTGACTCTGTGTGACTATTTAGTCTTCTGTAGTCCACACAGAACCTGATGCTGCCATCCTTCTTTGGTACCAACACCAGTGGGGAGGATTAGGGACTGCTGGACTCCTAGATTACTCCCAGTTCCAACATCTCCTCCCTCTGAGTCTTGTCTGACTCACTCAGGCACAATGTAAGGGGGTCTGCTTGATAGGTCTTTGGGGCCCTGTATCCACATGGTGCTGCACTGGGAGGGGGGTGCACCCTGGTTTTTCCCAGTGAACATGTCCCCAAACTCCTGTAATACCGCTCGGATTTTTCAAACCTAGGTAGGGGATAGCTGCTGGAACACTGCTACCCTTTCCACTGAGGTGTCAGTCTGAGCCTCACTGAGGAGATCAGTCACCAGATCCCCCTCAGACTCCTCCTGCCATCCACTGCAAATACTAAGCACAACGACCTCCCTATCATCATAAGGCTTCATCATGTTAACATGGTACAATTAGTACACCTGCCTCCCTGTTATACCATGTAGTTAACGTCACTGACCTTCCTTACCACTTTGAGGGGTCCTTCTCAAGGTGCCTGCAGCTTGTGTCTGACAGCAATAAGCACCATAACATGCTGTCCCACAGCATACTCTTTGGTTCAAGCATTTCTGTCATACCAGACATTTTTCTGCTGCTGGGCTCCTGCCAGGTTCTCATGGGCCAAACCCATGAGCTCTATTAAGACTTGTCCTGAGGTTTAGGACATATGCCACAACAGACTCCATGTGGGATTCACACTCATCCTCCCACTCATCACAAATCAGATCTAAACATCCCCTCACCCTTTGCCCATACTGCAACTCAAAGGGTGAAAAATCTGTGGATTCCTGGGGCACCTCCCTGTATGCAAACAAAAGATGGGGCAAATATTTGTCCCACTCTCTCTCTCTCTCAAACTGGTCTACAAATGCCTGGAGCATGATCCTTTGCGCAGTGTTTCTCTACGCAAGACCATTAGTCTCGGGATGGTAGGGGGTGGTCTTTAGGTGCTTCAGTCTACAGTTCTTCCACAGAGAAGCCAGCAGGTCTGATGTGAAATTGGCACCTTTGTCAGTCAGTATTTCTCTTGGGAAACCTACCCTGCTGAAAATCTCTAACAAAGCATTTGTCACCTTCTCTGCTTTAATGGAAAACAGGGCCACTGCCTTGGGGTATATAGTAGCATAATCAACCACTAGGATATACTTCCTCCTTGTGGAACCTGGGGTATGTAGAGGCCCCACAATATCCATAGCTACCTTCTGAAATGGCTCCTCAATCACAGGCAAAGGCATCAAAGGAGCTTTGACCTTGTCTCCTGCCTTGCCTACTTTTCAGCACTGCTCACAGGTCCTGCAGTACCCTGTTACATCCATGGCAATCCCAGGCCAATAAAAGTTCTGCATAATATGTCTGTTGTTACAGTTTATGCCCATATGACCTGCAAAAGGAATGTCATGGGATGTGGCCAGAAGTACCAGATAGTAGGCTCTGGGGACTACCAACTGCTGTACTACCTCACCTTCTAGCCCTCCCCTCAGGGGTCCACTCTCTATACAGTAACCCTTTGTTCCAGTATACAGACTCCCCTTGTCTTTGAGAATCAGACACCTCTCTAGCTACCTCTTTCAAGCCTCGTAATGTAGGGTCTGAGAGCGAAGCCTGTCTCAAATCTACCTTTGTGCCTTTTCCTAGCTCCCCTTCCACAGAAAGTCTGGTATCTTCTGAGAGTGCTGCCTTGCTGTCAGCCTGGGTACTACCCCTCATCTCTGCCCTTGCAGTCACCCTACAGGAACATCAGTAACTACTAACAGCTGAAGCTCATCTTCAGGCTCACTGCTACAGGGTAGCTCCCTCCCTGAATTAGCCACATCACCGGTCCTGGCTTCAGGGGTGAGGTCTGTCTGGGTCTCCTCCAAACTAACAGACGAACATGCTTGTCTGCAAGACTGTCTGTGTGTTACTGCATCCACACAAGGCACTGCATTATCAAAATTATTCCTTATCAAGACATCTGCAGGGATATCCTCAAACACACTTACTTGTTTGCATCCTTTTCCACCTCCCAGTCAAGGTGAACCCTGGCCAAAGGCATATGGAATGGGATCCCACCTAAAGCTGTAACTGGATCCCTCCGAGCTACACGGTCTAGGGACCTAAACCTTGTCACCACAATAAACTTTACATGCTGGAGGGATAGATTCCTGTCCCAGAGACTTCCCATACTCTGGAACAGGCTACCCATCTATGTCAAGCAAAGTTCTTCATTAGCACACCAAGAAAAATCTTGATGAGTGAATGGGAAATAGGAAATACACCCCGGGGATTACTTCTGTGTCTCTGTTCGACAGTGGCACAGCAAAATAACTTCTTGGGTGGCGTAAGCCAGGGAACCTTGTTGGCTAATCTTACGTAGGCCCTTGGGCCGATAGCCTAGTACCTACCTATGAACCTAGGGAGTGGACTTGCCCAAGCAAGTACTGCTTCTCTTTAACTGCTGCGGGCTTCACAATGGTTACATCAGAGGCTGTCTATCTCCTGGCAGTGGCCTCTTTTCCATCCATCAAGATAGGATACAAACTCTGGTAGTAGACTGGTACTCCTGTTGTCTCCAGACAACTAACCACTGGCTGGCTCCCCCACCTTTCTTCCGTGGACATCTGTTTGCTACATGGCCACACTGATTATATTTAAAACATCTGAATCTAGGCCCTGGCCGTGTACCTGAACCAGTGGTTTCCCCTGTCACTGGTGAACTGTTCTGAGGTGGTTTAGGCTGCCACCCATGGGTTCCCTTATATCCATGTGCAGCACTGGGTATCCCCTTCCTATGCAGTGATGCTACGCTTAAGTAGAGATCCCCTTTTTCCCCAGCTCATCAGCACAGTTGCATTCCCTGTCTGGTAACCCGTTTCTCATGCCCTCAAGCAAAGTGCTAAGGGGATTGTTCCCTCACCAAAAGGTCTGCCAGCCCTTGGAAAGTGGTGACCTGACACCCACTCATCCACCTATGAATTTAAGTGCTTAGTTCAGCAATATAATCACATACACGTTCATCTGCCTTGCATCTATACTCACAAAACTTTTTTTCTGTAAGCTTCAGGTATTAACTTAAAACATTCCAATAAACATTTTTTAATTGTATCACAGTTTAAGCAATCAGTATTTGACAATTTAGAAACAGTTACAGCTTTACCATGGAGTAAGGGGGTCATGAACCACACCCAGAGCCCTTTTACAAACTCCTTCAAATATATGAATAAAACTATCAAAATTATCACCCTCTGTAAATTGTGGCACAAATTTACTGACCTTTGCTGCTTCTGGGATTCGGTTATTCCCTTCCCCATTACCTCCATGACCCTGGTGAAGAGTCAGCATCTCCCTCTCATGCTGATGCAGCTTCTCATTATCTTCAGCCTCCAAACACCACAGTCTCTCTGCTGATTCCAATTTCATCTGCTTCTCCTTTTCTTTAGCCTTCAAATGCCAAAGTCTCTCTGCTGACTCTCATTCCAAACATCTGGCATCCAGTTCAAGTCTATCTAACTTCAGACAGATTTTTAAGTCCTCTAAGTAAAAGCTGAACTGTCCTGTTTCTGAGGGCTGCAAATTCCCATCACCACACTGGTTATCCTCCTGGATGCTGGTCTGAGCTGTGACTAAAGCTGAAATTATTTCCTCTTTAGTCAGGCTGGCATATACCAGTCCTTTGGCTTCACTCACCTTGGCTAACTGGTTCTCTGTCAGCTTGCCACAACCCTCTGCTGACATCTTTGCCTGCTCTCCCTGACTACTAAACTAACAATAAATAAATAAATAAAACTATTGATATGAAACTCTGACTGTTCACCTTGTGGCTGCTTGAGAGTACACCTTTAATGACAACTGTTTAAAGGCTACAAAAGTTCAATATCCACATCACTGGTCATCAATATGTGACCTCCCCACACTGCGCCAGTAATCAAGGAGTGAATACTCACCACTGATGCTGGAGAGGGACATTCTCTTGGAATACAAATTGATACACTCAGTATTTCCAGATGCAGCTCTCTGCACCAAGTACAATTTCCCTTAAGAGCACACAGGAAACACAGTCAGCCCAGGGGTTGGATTTCTTTATATCTTTCTCCCTCCAGGGCCCCAACAAGGCTCCCCGCTAGCACAGCTAAAGGGTGAAGTCCTCAGTGGAGTGTCCAACCCAAGTACCCCAGCACCCTCTCTGTGAAACCAATGCTTCGTGTCCTTGCACCAAGTAGCTGACACACACACACACAGATTTGATTTTCAGACGCACACACCTGGGAAAGGCAGGCACAGATCTACCTGCTGTGCCCTTCTGCCCAGAGCATAAGGTAGTTATCGCTACCACCAAACACTCCACAATCAACTACTCTAAGGCCTTTAACAAAGAATGCCCAATTATACTGTGCAATATTAATAGTAATAGAAATGGTAGTAGATGACCAAGACAGCAAGACATTTAGGAGTGGCCCACACAGAGTCATCAATTAAATATAATCACTCTCAAAGGTTAAATACTTTCTAAAAGGACCGGCCACAATAAACATTTTAAATACATCTAATGATAAATAATGAAAGAACATAAACATACTGAATATATACTTACAGTAAACCAGAGTTCAAATCACAGGAAATATTGAAAAATAACATTAAAGGACAGACTCAGGCAAATAAAGAAAAACAATATCTAAACTAAGTTTCACTACATTTTCCTGACTAAATCCAGGAAAATTAGTATTCCCTACTTACTTAACAGAACAAGGCAGATGATGTGGTGAATGGTCTCTTCTTGTTGTCAGGCCCAAGACAGAATAGTCCATACTGACAGATTTCTCCTTGTAATATCTAAAATTTCCAAGATGGCTAGAAGAATGACCTTATCTGGTCACCTGACTCTAGGTTTTCACACTATTCCCCTTTGAAGCTTGAGACAGGATGTTAGCATAAATGTCATAAGATGCATATCTAAAATGTTGCTAATGTTTATGGCAGTGCCTGGGGCTTCCCCTCTTACTACTGAGCTAATAAACAAAGGCTTCTTCCAGACACGTTATCTCTGGTCCTATTCAGAGCTGTGAGATAAGCACTTCCATGTCCCAACAGGTGGTCCAATTAACAGCATTTTTCTTAAAGTAAGAAGTAAGCTAGCTGTTTAACCCCTTCTCTTCCAGTGTCCTTTGCTAACATATAGTCTCACAAGTATATCCCTTCTCTGCCCAGCAGGACCCACTGTTGATGCATTCTTTAACACTAACAACTTTACAAACACATTTTGATTTTCAAATGCCATACAGTTCTAATACATTTATAACAAACATCTATACAAATCAGTTTAATACACAAATGCCATACAGCTCTAATACATTTGTAACATAAGCATTTGTGCAAATCAATTTGATATTCAAATGCCATACAGTTCTAATACATTTGTAACCAAGCATCTTGTATAAATCAGTTTGATATTCAAAGGACATATCATTTTTACAGAACTCCAGCTGGCTATGCTGGCACTAGCCCATATCATCACAGCCTCTTCTATCCAAGGTAGCGAAAGATGCTACAGGCAAAGGAATACTCTTATCAACTCGAATATGGACTACCCATTATTGCTGAAGTCTCAAAGAAAAATGTCATCACCTCACAAACCATCTCCAATAAAATCTGCTGGTTCATTGCTAAATCCCCCAATTATGAACACCAGTACCTAACTCTCGCCAAAGCTAAATGGTTTCCAGTACATTTGAGAGCCAACCTCCTGCTAGGATTACTAATTCACAAAGCCATTTCTACTGAGACATTGGGCGGCACGACACGTTAAGAGTCCTGAGACATCGGGCAGCACGGTGACAGTGTACTTCCATGGGCTAGGCTTGTAAAGGCTCCAGGGTCATTAGTCTAGTACACACCTATGATCATCATCTCCTGTCAACTTATAAACATTCCAACAAAAAACCCACATATGACTTCAGGGGTATCTCTCAATCTCCTTAGCTCCTTCTAATGTCTTCATATCTCTATATAATGATATGTTGCTATCCTTGTAGACACTCTAAATTGGCCATAGGTGTGAGTGTGTGCGAGTGAGTGGTACAGATGAACTACCATGGCAGGGCTAGCCAACCGGCGGTGTAAATCTTGGATCTAGATAACTGTCACTATTGAAGTGACACCCTGACCTCGTGTGCAAAATGGGAAAAGGGGTTGAAGATAGTAATTTTATATATATATATATATATATATATATATATATATATATATATAAAGAGAGACACACAAACACACACACACGTATATACGTTTGCTTTTAGCATATCCTTGGTATTTGTAAATATGTTTTGCTCATTTCATATGCGATCCTAATCATCCGGGCTGTGCCTGCAAATAGTCCATTGAGATCAGTGCACTGATAAACTAATATACATATAAATAAATAAAGACGGCGTACCCGACCTCAGTTCAGAACACCCAAACACAGAATAGCAGGAGGGATGTGGAGAAACACTACTGCAACAACAATCTTCTAGAACATTTGGTATTGTGCTAAGCCGTTGAACAGCTGCATTATATTCTTTGTTCTGATCACTACTGCTGTAGTTATGACAGATGGGATAATTCCCAGAGCTGATAAGGCTATGCAAACTGATTCAAAGGAAGGGCTGTGGTGCAACATATCTTGTGGAATCACCAGAGCAAACCCAGTTCCTAATCTCTTGAAGAGCGAACCAATTTATAGTGCTTGGAAAAGGCATGGATAGAGGACCATGCAAGTGTAAGTTGCTTCTAAAACAGTCTGTATAGCTACCCCTTTGAGGAAGACCAAAGCAGCAGCCATACTTCCAAACACTGTGAGCTCTTACAAATCATTCTACCCTTTAACCTTGTGAGGAATAACAGAATAGGACAGACTGGGCCAGCTATCTGTACATTCCTGGCTTGGATATGACTCTTCCTTCCTTTCCTGTAGCAAAGGGCACAAACAACTGAATGGGTATTTTAATATCCTTTGTTCTGTTTAATAATACCTCAGTTGCCTGTATACATTTAGGGAGTACAGAATCTATTACCCATGATTTTTTTTAACCATCTTTATTAAATCCTGTTTTAGATAGTGACAAACACATACATTAACACAAGATAAAACCAATCATAGTAACATTTTTATGCAGTACACATTTATGTTTTGCTTTTAGCAATTATTACTCAGTCCAACATTACTTAAACTGCTTGATTCCTACCCTTCCTTTAAACCTCATGAAATTATTCTGCACGCATTATTCCTACAAATTCCATTTATATGTATGCAATTTGTTTCTCCCATTTCTAAAGATCCCACCTTCATTTCTTGTATCTCCTTTACAATACTTAGTACTTCAATTATAGATGGTTTATCTTTTGATTTCTATTTTCTAGTAATTATTTTTTTCTGGCAGCCAATAGCATTAAAGCCTTAACTCAGATCCTACATAAAGTACAGTTTTGTACCTACCATAAATGTAGATGTTCGAGTGTATACCCTGCTGCAGTCATCACACTTGGGTTATCCTGCCGTCAGGCGGTCCCGCAGTTGGCCCGAATTCCAAAGTCTTGGTCCGGCGTCAGTTGCTGTCGCTTCTTCCCTGACGTCAGTGCGCCAGGGGTATATAAGAGGCATCCAACGCCATTTTCTTCAGTTTTTCTTGCCCCAGATGACAGGTGCCCCCCCCCCCCCAAAAGGTGGTCAGTAGATAGAACCAATAATAAAAGTTTAGCACAAACAAAACATCCCTCCAGCTATAAGCAAATACACCACAAAGGTTGAATCAGATTTTAAGGTACTGAATGGTTTTAGTTAGGTCAGAGGGGATGGAGGGAGGGTAACCTGGACTGCAGCAGGGTATAAACTCGAACATCTACATTTATGGTAGGTACAAAACTGTACTACGTTCATCGTGTTACCCTGCTGCAGTCATCACACTTGGGTAGAATCCCAAAGCTAAGGATGGGAGGTGGAGTCAAACAGGGTTAGAGGAGGCTAGAAGGCCCTGCAAAACTGCAGTGGCGAAGCCAGCTCTAGTCTTAGAGTAAAGTGGTAAGTGGTAGTGTTTGGTGAAGGTGTGTACTGAACTCCAAGTTGCAGCTTCCAGAATATCCTTGGTTGGCACCCCCCTGAGGAAGGCTGTAGATGTAGCTGTTGCCCTCGTAGAGTGGGGCCTTATGCTAGCTGGAACTGGTTTTCCATGATGGGTGTAGCAAAAACGTATGCAATGTCCTGTCCATTTGGAAATGGTCTGTTTTGAGATAGCCTTTCCTTGTGATGCTGTAGCATAGGATACAAAAAGCTGGTAAGATTTTCTGAAAACCTTAGTTTTATCCAAGTAGTAACGTAGCTGCCTGTGAATGTCCAAGGAATGCAGGAGTCTTTCTCCTTTGTTCTGTGGATTTGGAAAGAAGGTGGGTAAATGGATGGTTTGATTTAGAGCCACACTGGATACCACCTTAGGCATAAAGGAGGGGTTAGTTCGTAGAGCAACTCTGTCTTGATGAAAAATGAGGAAAGGCTCTACTGCCATTAGTGCCTGAAGCTCTGAGACTCTTCTGGCTGAAGTAATTGCTAGCAGCAGGGTCGTCTTCCATGATATAATAAACTGCAAGTCAGCTGAGAAATCTAGCTCAAAAGGAGGTAGCGCAAGTTTTTCCAGAACAAAATTGAGGTCCCAAGTTGGTGTTGGTGCTCTCCTGGGAGGCCTAATGTTTTTGGCCCCTCTAAGAAACTGCCTTAGAAGTGGATGTGAAAATAAGGGAGGATCCGTGTTGTAGTGAGCTGAAATAGCTGAGGCGTGGATTTTAATAGATGAAAAGGAAAGCCCTTTGTGTAACATCTCAGTTAAATATTGTAGTATCTGAGGTATGTCCGGCTGAAGGGTATTTTGGCCTTTAGCTTGGTTCCAGGCGCAAAACGTTTTCCATTTGTCTGAGTAGGTTTTCCTGGTGCTGGGCGTCCTGGCCTCCAGAATAACATCCATAACAGCTTGTGAAAGAGGAGCTGGCTGGTTGCTTAGGTGATTTGCCATGCAGCCAAATTTAAGGTTTTGAGCTGGCTGTGTAGAATCTGACTGTCTTGCTGTGTGAGCAGATGAGTAATTTGTGGTAAAATCCATGGTGGGCCCTGGGCCATATTCCTTAATAGTGGGTACCAGTGCTGGCGTGGCCAGTCTGGGGCAATGAGTATCATTCGGGGTCTCTCCATCCTGACTTTCAGCAGCACCTTTGTGAGAAGGGGCAATGGAGGAAAGGCATATACTGTCAGCATTTTCCAACTGAATGAGAGTGCGTCCACTTTCCAAGCTTGATTGGTAAAAAGTCCTTGTGCAAAATTTTGTTAGCTGATAGACCTGTTTGCCAGCCCTAAAAACTATGTCTGGGTGCCCCCATTTTTGAGTTATCATTGCAAATACTTGTGGATCCAGTTTCCACTCGTGGGGATCCATGATGTTTCTGCTTAGGTCGTCTGCCTGTGTGTTCTTTTTTCCTGGCAGGAATTGAGCTTGTAATTGAACTTGGTAAGCCAGTGCTGTGTTCCACAAGGTCATTGCTTGCCTGCATAGAGGGTAGGAGTGTGTACTCCCTTGTTTATGTACCACATTACTGTGGTGTTGTCTGTCGTTATTATAAGCTGTCCTGGATGTAAGAGGTCCTTGAAGGCTGTCAGGGCATTCGTGTACAGCTAGCATTTCTTTTTGATTGATGTGCAGATTCCTTTGATCTGCAGTCCATATGCCTTGAACGCACCGTCCTGCCATGTGTGCCCCCCAGGCATAGTCCGATGCGTCTGTTGTCATAGTTTGCCTGGCTGGGGGTCAGGTGAAAGGCTGACCCTTGTTGAGGTGACATGCCTGTGACCACCATAGAAACTCCTGTTGTAGGCAGGGAATGAGAGATATCATTGTTTCCAAGCTGTGGCTGTGTTGAGTCCATACGCTTTTTAGGTACCAATTTTAATTTCCTCATATGCAGTTTTGCAAATAGTATTAGTAGTATGCAAGATGCTATGAAGCCCAAGGCCTGCAGAATTTTTCTTGCAGGGAGATGAGTCTTTGTTGCCATTGTTTTGAAGTATTGAGTTAGTTGCAGTTGTTTGTCTGGCATCAGATAAGCCATCTGGGCTGTTGTATTCAAGCTGGCACCCAGGAATGTCATTTTGTGAGGGCACTAGTTTTGATTTCTTTTCATTTACTGTGTACCCTAGGCAACTTAGAAGGTGTTTTACAAAAGCCAGATGCTGTAAGAGAATGTCCTTGCTTTCTGCTTGGATGAGGCAGTCGTCCAGGTATGGGTATATTTGGATTCCTCTTTGTCTGCAGTATGCAATTACTGGTGCCAGGCATTTTGTGAAGACCCCGGGTGCAGTAGATAAGCCAAAGGGCAGTGCACAGAATTGGTAATGGGTTGAACCTGCAATGAAACGGAGGTATCTTCTGCAATTTTGTCTGATAGGGACATGCAGGTATGCCTCCTTGAGGTCCAACGTTACTAGCCAAGCTTTCTTGCCCAACATGGGAAGAAGCTGCTGTAGTGTTAGCATCTTGAATTTGGGTATTTGCAAGAAGATGTTTAGAATTGAAAGGTCCAGAATGGGTCTCCAAGCATTGTCCTTTCTGGGGACTAGAAATAGCCTTGAGTAAAATCCTTGGCCTTGCTCCTGTGTAGGTACCAGTTGAATGGCTCTCATGCCCATGAGAGCTGCAATTTGTTGTTGTGCCTCTGCCCATTGATTTTGTGGCAGGTTTGGCATTCCTTTTATCCTTGGCAAGGTGTGGAAATGGAATCTGTATCCTTGTGAGATAATGTCTAGGACCCATTTGTCCTTTGTGACAATGCGCCAGTTGTCTGCAAAATGTGCTAATTTTCCTCCCAAGGGAGCTGCCAAGAGAGTTTTGCTTGGCAGTTTGAGGTTTAAGTCATTGTGTTTGCCTTCTAGTAATTTGGGACCTGTCTTCTCCTCCCTTCTGTGTTGCAGTGCCCCATTGGCGAGGTTTGTAAGGGATTTGTGCTTGTCCTCTGCCCCTTGGGCACCTGTATTTACCCCTCTGTGGTCTGTCAGAAGCTGGAAAGGACCAATTTTTTGTTGGCCAATTTCTGCTGAAGCATGGGGGCTGTACCTGTAAGAAATCTTTGACCGTCTGCATAGATTTTGCCTTATCCTCCATTTTCTTTAACACCTCTTCTGCTTTAACCCCAAATAAGACATCCTGCTGTAAGGGTGCATCTAGTAACTTTGCTTTAACATGATCAGGCAGTGTTTGTTCCTTTAACCAAGCATGCCTACGTATAACAGACCCAGTAACAGCTGCTCTACAGGAAGCTTTCAAGGAATCAAATCCACATTGTAAAGTATGTTTGCCCACCTGTTCAGCTGCATGCAACAGATCCTGCATTTCCTTGAATTCAGACTGTTGAGGGTGCGTGCTCATCTTTTGTTTTATTTGAAACATTAGGAATTGCTGGTATTTAAGCATGTGAAATTGACAATTTAGTGCTCTCATAGCTAGAGTAGCTGAGGTGTAAACCTTCTTCCCCCACCTATCTACTGCTCTGGAGTCCCTTTCAGAGGGTACAGGATTTTTAGCCATAGAAGCCTTAGCCCCTTTGGGACCCTGGGAGATTGTCTCTGGATCAGCAACAGGACTTTTGTAAAGGAATTTGTGTGAGTCAGGCACTCTATAGTATCTATTTGGTTTGGCTGGAGCAGGAGGCAGAGAATCTGGATTAAGACTAGATTCTAAGTAAACATCATCCACAATGTCTAAAACTGGGGGGATAGCAAGTGGTCTGTGCTGGGGGAGTAAAAGAAACTCTCGGAGCCTTTTCTTTGAGTCGGAGTAGTCCTGACCTTCCCAGTGGAAATGTTCCCTCATGGTATGTAAGGTTTCCCCAAAGGAATAGTCTTCAGGGGGAGAAGCTGAGGGAATGGAATCTTCAGCATCAGAATCTTCATAAGGGGGAAAGGAGCAATCCTGTTCCTCAGAGGAGCCTGAGGAAATAGACACTTGATCAGAGGAAGCATAATCCTCCTCTTGTCTAGGCCTTTTGTTGGGGGGGGGGGGTTGGGAACCCCTGATTAAAGAAATCAAATCTTCAGCCATTTTAAGCATCTGTTTCTTAGGCATGGGGCCTTGAACTGGAGACTGACGTGCAGTCTTTTTTGGTTTTAGAGGAGTCTTAAGCTTAGCATAAGATTTTATGGTGAGAGTAGACAGTCTGAAGACACCTTCTGAAACCGAAGGTGTTTCCACAGCACCGGCTTCTCCTTCTGCAATGTCATCGGTAGTGCCTAAAGAAAATGGCTGCATCGTGCCAGAACTCTCTGCTTGAGGATCCGAAGCGGTCTGGGGTTCCAATTCTGCGGTCACCAGGGGCTGCGTAGGCACCTCACTGAAAACCGGAGAACCGGCGACCTGTCCAGCCGAGGCTTTGGAATCTGGCTTGGATCTAGGCTGCCTGTCTTTATCTTTGCGTTTTTTATGCACGCCGGTAGTCAGCTGCTCCGATGGAATAGTGTAATTAAATTTCTTACCGAAGTAGTGTCGTGCGAAATCAAAGCGTCGCTTTATAGCTCACTTATTGAACCTAGCACAAAACCGACAACCAGTGACGTCATGGTCTGGGCCTAGGCAAGGTATAAAATAAGAATGAAAGTCCTTATGAGGTATTTGCTTCCCACAAGAAATGCAATTGTTAATTTTTTCTGACATCGGACTGAGGCAAAAAAAGGTTCCCCAATGGGGTATTTAGCTTTGAAGACTTCGGACTGAAATTCGATTCGAAAATCTCAGGTGTCGGCCAACCGGCACTTGCAAACTGCTTCTGCTTCGGGCACCACGCGGCAAGAAAGACTGAAGAAAATGGCGTTGGATGCCTCTTATATACCCCTGGTCAGGGAAGAAGCGACAGCAACCAACGCCGGACCAAGACTTTGGAATTCGGGCTGACTGCGGGACCGCCTGACGGCAGGATAACCCAAGTGTGATGACTGCAGCAGGGTAACACGATGAACATCATCTTGTTCTCTTAGTCACAATGATTTGATTCCCCCAACATTTCTGAGAAAGGGTAAAGTACTCTGTATGGAGTTTTTACAATGAACCAACTCATTACACCCACCCCCCACAGGATAATTTCCAGTTACCTCTATCTTTCCCATCTCACCTCCAGCATTCACTACATATCTTAGGAAAAATTCTCTGAAGTCTGCTTATGGTATAAAAATACATACGCAAACATTTCCAAACAAAAATCCTAAACCTTCTGGACTTTGCTGCATACTTGGAAGCTGTACATTATCTCCTCCCACTACTCTTTTGTAAATTGATTTTCCATTCTCTCTCTTTCCAATCTATTAACCACCGAACATTTTATATCCCTTACTGACTACACCTTTGTAACACCAGCTTCTGTTCTAGCCTCATCTAGAGATTCTACCACAGTTGGTATTTCACTTAGGACTCCCCTGCCCCTTTTTCTTTGCTATATACTTCAATATCAATCTCTGGTAGGCAAAGCAGTCTCTAACCTGCAGTTCAAACTTCTACTCTGCTTCAAGAGACTACAGAGATTTCTTTCTCACGTAGAAAGCAAATCCTACAGAGTTGATGAAAAAGACAGAGATAACTAGGAACACAATTTTTGGGAGTGTAACTCTCAGATTTTAAAACAAATGTCTTGATGCTTGATTCAATAAAGCTGTTTAAAAAAACAAAAGAAATGCCTAAAGTACCAGAAATAAAAACTAGGCACCAGTGGTAAGCTCAACAGTTGTGTAATGTTTCAATGCTCAAAACCTGTCAAAACACCAGTTCTCTGACAAAAGCATTTTATTACTTTACTTGTTAACTGGGTAAAACAAAGAGCCACAAAAAATGCTTCTTTCTCAGGAGCAACTCAACAGCAGTGTCTGGTTAAGTAACTTGCTTATAGTGGCCAATAGTAGTCACATGCAGGTTGACGGAATCAAACACAAGAATATAAAATGAAGATCTTTAACAGCTGATAGTCTTAAATCATCTTCACTAAAATACTGGAACAGCATTTCCTAAAAGGAGGCATAAACCTGAATATGAACAAAATACATGTCAACATTACAACAATGTCCGTCCTAAAATGGCAAAAATATAAGAGCAGTCACAGAAAAAGCCTCAGACCAGTATGAAAAAGCAAGATAAACAAGGTGTGGAACCCTTTTACAACTATAAATCATTTCTAATAAACGTAAATGCTCTGTTAACTCTAGACAGGAAGGGCACCAGAAAAAGCAGAAGCATGCTCACTGCAGTTGTACTGTACTGTATACTGTATATAAGCAACCACTAAGCTCCAAATTATTAGTTGGCAGAGCTAGCTGAAAACATTTAGGAGTACAGGTTGCACTCACAGGGTCTTAAACATCCAGTTAAGTTACTGTGAAGACAGGGTACTGAAATAGCTTGTTTCTCCCTTTTGTTTTGCCTTCAGCAAGACATTCTGGTCAGTGTTAAGTTGTGAGAATGCATAAAGCAAGCCTCTTTCTACGACCCGAGACAATGTATTTTTCTTTCTTGTGAGGAAGTGTTTTACTTAGGTATTCTTGTAACAGATACATTTACAGTTGGTCCTACAGTTGTCTCAGCACCTAAACAGCGCTAATTTTCAGCATCCATTCATGGCTTAGGTCTCCTTGTCTAATGTGTTCATCTACCCAAGGGTTTTATTCTCCTGGAAATGAAAAACAGGCTGGAAAGTAAGACTTTTTTTTTATTGCTAGATCTCACAGCTGAAGAGGAAGTCCATGCAGGAGATAGAAGTGAATTCCTCAGTCTGATAAAACACCATTTTGATGTATGGTTTGTCCTTATTAACTGAGAGACTGGATGCAATTGCGCAATCAGTTGTTGAATGACTAGATGGACTACCTGATTAATCTCACATTTACATGCCATCCCATCATACTGGAAAGCCACAGAACGTTGCAGTAGGACTTCCATTAAATCAGTCCTCCATCCCATGTCTGAGCCATAAATAGTTAGAACTTGGAAGGGAGGGTGAAACTGTCAGGGATGAACTGTAAAACATCCATCCAAAGTCTTTTTTTTTTGACTGCTGAAATCCATGTACTATGGCTGCTCAAGGTCCACAGATTCTTCAGACAACACAGAGTTTTTCTTCATATGTAGTCTGACACAGGGAGCCATCAGGACTGATGCTGTTGTTGATTAGAGAACTTTCAGGTTTTCTTGGGCTGTCATGGAAAAGCTCTGTAGAGCTCCCCTTAAAATCTCAAGCACTTGTGGATCCTGTCATCTGAAAAGCAGAAGATGCAAGGTCTGAATTTGAAAATGCAGAAAGTCTATGTGATGGAATTTACAATGACACCCAAGAATCAATGTTTCTCTGCAGTGCTAATGTGAAACTATCGTTATTCATCGATATCTCTGAAAACTGGAGCAGATCTAAGGTTATTCTGATGCTGTTCTACACTTCCGAAAGGCTGGATGCATACAACAAGCAGACATCCAGGAATGCGTAATGGGTTCCTCTGTTCCTATCATGACTAAAGACTGCAGCCAGGATTAGCCAAGGGGGCAAGCACATAGGATCATAGGAGGTTAACAAGCTAGTGGCCCTGAGGCCCTTACAAGTCTAGCCAACAGTTTATCCCCAAAAAAAGAAACCCCAGTCAGCACCTGTCACCCCTGTCAATGATGGACAAAGGGGGAAATCCTGGGACAAATTTATGGTTTCCCATCCACTCATCAAGGTTGCACTTGAAGAGGGTCAGCAAGATACTCTGATGTGTATGGGAAGTCTATTCCACAGAAAGAGCAGCCTCTGGAAGACAAACCTGACTCTCCAGCAGGTTTTGTTGATGTTGCATATTACACTTAAGCCTTTTGTGCAGGTAATGTGCGAGGAGAGCATCTCTAGTAGGGCAGGGTGCGAAATTGCCTAGTAGGTGAGACACGGATCACTTCTGAGCAATCTGTATGATATCAAGTAGTGTGACAGTGATTTGAGCCTGACCGCATAGGACAGGTGTTGGGAGTCCATGGAATCTCCTTGTGAGGTATTTCTGTGGCCTTTCCAGTTGGTGCAAGTGTTTGGAGAGGTACAAACCAAATGGGGCATTATACTCAATTATTGGCCTAATGAGGGAGGAGTACAGAGAGGTAATAACCTCCTTTTTTTCTGGATGCAATCCCTTTACTTATAAGACGAATCATGTAAAAGGTTTTTTTGATGACTGCGGCTACATGATGGTCGAATGAGAGACTGTTGTCAACCTGAATACCCAGGTCTCTCATCACAGGTTGTGTGCTTAGGGGGTTGCCTTTGATGTGGTAATCAGTAGGGGCCATGTTTTTGCTGAATAGTATGATAATACTTTTTTGTGTTTAACTTAAGGCCATGACTTTGGTACCAGTCATTTGTGGCTGTGAGACCCTCTTGCAGTATGTTAACATCATCCAGGGAGTCAATGACACCACCCAACTTACAGTTGTTGGTAAACTTGGTCAGCCACAGGCCTTTTGTCTTTGCCTGGACCTCTGAGGAAAAGATGCCAAACAGCAGGGGTCCCAGGACAGATCCCTGGGAAGCACCACGAGTGACAAGTCAGCTGTTGGGGGTGGAGGCACCTATTTTGACCTTGTGGGTCCTATCGGTGAGCCAGTTGGCCACCCAGCTGATGAGACAGGGATTTAAGCCAAGTTGTGTTAGCTTTTCGGTGATGCCAGAGTGGGGGACTGTGTCAAAAGGTCCTGGCCAAGTCAAGGTAAGCTGTATGTACTAACTTTCGCTCATCCAGGGCCTTGGTGACAGTCTCAAATAAATCAACCAGGTTCAACTGGGAAGATTTGCCCTTGACAAATCTGAACTGGGTGGGGTCAAGTGCTTGGAGATTGCCTATATCCTTGTTTATTAGAAACATAATAATACGTTCCATGGCTTTACAGATCAGACTTTGTCAGGCTAATGGGGCAATAGTTTTCAGGGTCAGTAGTGGCACCATCTTTGTGCAAAGTGATGAGAATGGCAGTTCTCCACAATGCTGGAATGAAATTTGTACTTGGGCTGTGGTTGAATAGGGTGCTCAATGGCGAAGCTAGTTCCTGCTGGAGAATAAATCGTTAGGGTATCTGTTCCATGGTGGACATTTGAAAACACAGACAGCTGAGTAAACATACTCACCATAACAGCAGATATCTGAGTTATGGGACCACTGCAGCAAAAATTCAAAATGGAAAATGGCCAAAGAGTGATACCAGTGCACCATTTTGATCTTTTTCAACAGACAGACATCTCTATGGTGTGTGCAACTACAATCTTCACTGGTGAACATTATGTGCCCTATGCTGACCGTCTAAAAAAACTCCACCTATACACTGTCGCATATCGTCTACTCAGAGGCGATCTCTGCTTAACATACAAGGCCATGTCAAACCCAGAGCTGTTGGACATGCTACACTTAAAGAAATCCCAATCCCTCAGAGAGACACGCTCCAGGGATCTAAACCTTGTCATCACAATGAACAAAACATGCCAGAGGGATAGGTTCCTGTCCCAGAGACTCCCCAGACTCTGGAATAGACTGCCCGTACATGTCAAGCAGAGCCCCTCTTTGTCCCTCTTCAAAAGGAACTTTGATGATTGGATGGGAGATAGGAAATTCACCCCAGGGATCACGTCAGTCACCCTGCTAGACAGGGGTCCAGGAAAGTAAATTCTGTGGGAAGAAATAGCTAGGCTAGGCTTGTACAGGTTCTAGGGTCAATAGCCTAGTATCAACCTATGAACAGGCCAGCTATAAGAAAGAAAATGTAACATGCAGCCTACTCTTTTTTTACCGTGTGAAGTAATGGTCAATCTACTGTGCTTTGCTAGTTCATCATTCATTTCTTGGCCTTGACTACTGCCTGTGTCAAGTACAGATTTCCTCTTCTATCTTGTTGTATACAGACATTAATTACACATGTCTGTGTTTTTACTATCACACTGAAAGAAACTGAAATATCCTTCAGGGCATCACATTCCTCCTAAAGACTACCAGTAAGCTCTCTTTTACACCTACCTCTATGGTGCAAAGAGATAGAGCTCTGACTATGACCCAGGTGACCATTATTTGAATAACACCATTATTTGATTACCATCATTGGCCCTGGAGGAGACAGGTGAGGAGGGGGTAGGAGTGAAGGTGGGAGGAGATTTAGCTCAGCGTGTGTGTGTGCGCGCGCGAGTGTGTGACATTCCTGGTGAAGACCAGGGGAAACCACTGTTCATGCCATGTGGGGAGGGATAAGACTTTTTGGAAATGTCCCTTGTGAAAATGAGAGAATGTCACCTGCAGACAGCACAGTGCAAATCCCTCCCCAACATCTCGCAATGTACATGCAGTTAGGGTCAGGAAGAAAAGAAAAAATTAAATGAACTACTTCTGATGGCTGTCTGAATGATGACCCCCCCCCCCCCCCCCGCAAACCCTCATCCTGGTAATAGTAAACAAGTGAGCCAACAGACCAAGAATTCAGCTGATGGCTGACAGACAAAAGAGGCAAAAGCTGACAAAAAAAAAAAAAGTTATGTTCTTACCATAATTGTTGTCCTTTATCTCGCCTTCCTTCTTTCTGGTTGGGTTCGGAGCTGATCTGGGCTCCGACTCAGCCACTTCTAAAGCTCAAAGAGTCCTTACTGGCTCGAGGCTAGCCCCTTATCCATCATGCTTAGCGGTAGCTACCCAGATCTCATTTGTGACAACTAACCACTAGATAGGAGAACTATATATTACCAAATAAAGGAGGTAACCAAACAATACTGCTTCCTTGTACTGAAAAAAAAGAACAATGGTGACAAGGACTATACCAACAGCTGAAAAGCAAAGGAAACTCAGCCAAATCAGCCAATAAAGGGAATTCCTCTCAATCATCCAGGATGGGGGAAGGAGGGAGGGACGCAAGAAGGAAGGCGAGATAAAGGACAAGAAGCATGGAATGTTATGGTAAGAACATAACTTCTTTATGTTATGTTGTCCATCTCGCCTTCCTTCTTTCTGGTTGGGACAGCATCCCCAGCACCTAAATCCTGGGTGGCTCACTGGAAAAAAGACTTCAGAACCGTGGAACCAAAAGATGCCCTATTCTGAGAGGCCATGTCCACTTTGTAATGATTAATGAAGGTATGGGGAGTAGCCCAGGTTGCTGCCGCACAAATAGCATCTAATGGAAGCTTGGCTTGAAAAGCTATGGAGGTAGCCAAGGACCTAGTAGAGTGTCCCCTTACCTTTCCCAGGACAGACACATTCAGAGACTCATAAGCATAAGTAATAGTATTGGACAGCCATTTTGACAAAGTCACTTTGGAAACTGGTCAGCCTTGCTTACTCTGTGAGAAGGATACAAACAGCTGATTTGATTTTCTGATATCCTTGGTTCTTTAAAGATAAAATTGTAACTGCCTGTGGACATCCAATTGATGTAGCTTATACTCTGCCTTGTTGCCATAATTTGGAAAGAATACAGAAAGTTCAACTGACTGGTTCAAATTATACTCTGAACAGACTTTTGGGAAAAATGAGGGATTTTTTCTAAGAGATACTCTATCTTTATGAAAAATCATATAAGGCGGGCAGATTGAAAGTGCCTGTAACTCAGAAACCCGCCTAGCTGATGTAATTGCAATCAGGAAGAGGGTCTTCCATGATAAGAATTTTAGAGGACAAGAAGTGGCTGGTTCAAAGGGAGGGAGGATTAGAGCCGCTAGTACTAAATTTAAATCCCAAGGATGGAGAGGTTCTCGGATGGGAGGCCTTAATAGGGTAGTGCCTTTCAAAAAGGCCCTACATAGCTTGTGGAACATGACATTAGAACCGAGAATGCCCACATGAAAATTGGAAATAGCAACCAGTTGAACTTGAATCGTAGCAGTCGCTGCTCCTTTCTCAAAGGTTTCAGCCAGGAAGTCCACAATTCTTGAAATTGGTGCTGTAAAGGGATCAATGTCATTCTGCTCGGCCCAGAAAGAAAATGTCTTTCATTTACTAGCGTAAAGTTTCCTAGTAGTTGGTTTATGAGAAGAGACTAAAATATGTTGAACCATAGGTGAGATATCTGGAAGCCTGGCTAGGACTGGAAGTGGAGAAACCAAGCTGTCAGCTTGAGAGTTTGAATGGAGGGATGAAGGGCACCCGACTGATGTGTCAGGGGATCTGGAACCGGGTCCAGAATCCAAGGCTCCTCTTGCAGGTAATGCCAAAGGAACGGGAACCATGTCTGATGAGGCCGTAAGGGGCAATGAGGATCAGCTTGCGATTCAACAACTTAGCTTTCTGAAGAACTTTTGGAATTAGAGGAAAGGCGTAAAGAATTGCGGGGGGCCAATCGTGGATAAGTGCATCTCTGGGTGACTGTCCCGGTGGGGGAACTAGGACAAAGTAGCTGCTGCATTTATTGTTTGGGTGCGAGGCAAAAAGATCGCAGCACGGCTAGCCCCATCTGCGGAAGATCATATCCGCCACATCTTGTTTCAGGGACCACTAGCGGGGCATGAGAATTGCCCTGCTGAGCTTGTCCACTATCACGTTGGACTTCCCCGGGATGTGCGCTGCAACCAGAAAACACTGAAAGGAACTCGCCCATTGACATACTCGAAGGGCCTCCCAACACAAGGGGTAAGATTTGGTTCTGCCCTGTTTGTTGATATACCACACCACTGACATGTTGTCCATCTGAATTGCTACATGGCCCAAAGGAAGAGAGTCGTGAAGTGCTTGCAATACTAATAACACTGCTCTGATCTTCAGGACATTGATGTGCAAATGGTACTCGTGAGGCTGCCAAGTTCCATGGACTGCTTGTCCCAGATAATGCACCCCACCCTATCTGGGAAGCGTCTGTGGTCATTGTGGCTACCGGATGAGGGGCTACAAAGGGTCTGCCTAGAGTGGCTAGGGGAAAGTGGAGCCACCACTGAAGACCTTTTTTGCAAGAATTTTTATAGAAAAAAAACACTACTTAGCCTGAGCCAGCAAAAGACTATCTTGACGCTGCAAGTGGCAAATGAGATCGGGGTAGCTACAACTAAGCATGCTGGGATAAGGGGCTAGCCTTGAGCCAGTAAGGAATCTTCGAGCTTTAGACGTGGCTGAGTCGGAGCTGAGATCGGCTCCGAACCCAACCAGAAAGAAGGAAGGCGAGATGGACAACATAACATTGTACTTTCTGTTCAAGAAAATCATGAGTCGAGAGCATCATAATAAATATAAGAAAAAGTTTAGCAAGAATACTGAGACGTCACAAGATATACAAGCTTAGTTTACAGCACAAAAAATCAGTTGCCCTGCATCTTCAAATAAAGTTTCTACTCCATTTGTGGGTTGACAACAAAAGGATGCAGTGCAACTGTGTTCACTTTCCAAGGGTATACATCTTGGAAATAAAGCTTATTGCCTACCCTGCACCTTTTTCTGACAAAGTAAAATTAACAGAGACACAAACTGACACACAAGAATAACATAGTAAGGGTAGTTATCCTTTATGCTCAAAAAGTCAACACAAGATATACAGACCTGAGGCTTCCTCTGCAGGAAATGCAAGACGACCGGATCTACACCGTCAATGAAACCTAGTTTAAGGACCCATCTAGCGTCATCAAAATTCTAAACTACACCATCTCCTAGTCCTTCTGACTCTGTGGGACTGACATGAGGGTGTGTCCATTTACATTCACAGCACCACTCAACACAAATCATAAACAGGTAATAGGAACCCTTGCAACCATCAGTATCACCAGACCATATAAGTGGTTGTTACCGTACACCTATCTATAGCCCCAAAAGAATATGAATACTTCACTAATGTAGAGAAACTAGTAATTAAAACAAGTACAATCTTTATAAGCTACCTCAACTATATTGCAAATTAAGAGGATTACATTTTTAAAAATAAGCTTGCCCAACGCCTTAATTTTGTTAATAATGAAATCCCTGAAATAACTGAAGAAAACTCCCATCTGGGTGGGGGTGGCAAGGCCGATAGTCTTCACAGCATTTTTACCAGCATATTGCAGTGCTGCTCAGCTCTAACAATCATTCCATTCCCTAGTCAAATCAGGCCACTACAGTGTTACTATCAAAACACTGACTAATCTTGTGTGCAATACCCCCAGATTTAGGAACTGTCATATCTTTTCCATCATCAAATGCAGTAAAATCCTAAATGCCTACAATATAACACAAATAAGAGCTTCCATAAACTCTGTACACTTCTGGATAGCTGTATCACAAAAGTACAGTTGTGTGCACTTACCATAAATGTAGATGTTCGAGTGTATTCACTGTTGCAGTCATCACATCTGGGTTATCTGCTTGCAGTAGCCCTCAGCCGGCCTGATTAACAAAGTCTTGGGTCCTGCATCAGTTGCTGTCCTCTTCTGTGACGTCAGGTCATCAAGGGTATAAAACATGCAGCAGACGCCATTACATCAGTTTTTCTTGCGCCAGATGTCAGGTGCCCCCCTAATGGGAAGCCATATAATCTATAAATATACAAGGTTATACCTCCAACAACAAAGCAAATACACCAAAAAGCTTTTTGAAAATAGTAAAGGAGAGTAGAGGTATAGCCAAAAAAGGTAAGGGGGCTGGAGGGAGGGTAATCATGACTGCAACAGTGAATACACTCGAACATCTACATTTATGGTAAGTGTACACAACTGTACTATGTTCTTCGTGTTTCACTGCTGCAGTCATCACATTTGGGAGATTCCCAAAGCTAAGGATGGGAGGAGGAATTTAGGTAACAATAGGACCAGCTATAAGGCCCTGCAAGACTGCAGTGGCAAAGCCAGCTTTGGATTTAGAGAAAATTGGCAGATGGTAATGCTTGGTGAAAGTATGTACACAACTTCAGGTAGCAGCTTCTAGGATGTCCCTGGTAGGGACACCTCTGAGAAAGGCTGTAGAGGTAGATACAGCCCTGGTTAAGTGGGGTCTCATCCCCTGTGGGATAGGTTTTCCATGGCACTTGTAGCAGAAATGAATGCAATGGCCTATCCAGTTGGAAATGGTTTGCTTTGAAATAGCCTTCCCCTCTGCTCTGTTGATTAGGAAAGAAGGTTGGCAAATGAATGGACTAATTAAGGGCCACACTGGATACCACCTTGGGCATGAAGGAGGGATTGGTCCTGAGGGACACCCTGTCCGCATGAAAGATGATGAAAGGCTCCCCTGCCATAAGGGCCTGCAATTCAGATACCCTTCTTGCTGAAGTAATTACTAAAAGGAAAGCTGTTTTTCAAGAAAGGAACTTTAAGTCTGCCGTAGCAGTTGGCTCGAAAGGGGGAAGAGTGAGTTTCTCCAACACAAAGTTAAGGTCCCAGACTGGAGTTGGAGCTCTCCTGGGTGGTCGTAAGTTTTTGGCCCATCTGAGGAACTGCTTGAGCAGTGGATGAGAGAAGAGGGGGAGTTCTGTGTTATAATGAGCTGAAATGGCTGAGGCGTGAATTTTGATGAAGGAGAAGGACAGGCCCCTGTGAAGCATCTCAGTTAAGTATTGTAAAATCTGAGGTAAATTGGGCACTGCTGTGCTCATCCCTTGAGATTGGTTCCAGGCAAGGAATCTTTTCCATTTTTCAGCACAAAATTTTCTAGTACTAGGCCTCCTTGCCTCGAAAATGATATCCATCACTGGTTTACTGAGGGATGGTGAAGGAAAGATTAGGTAATTTGCCAGGTTGCTAGGTTCAGTGTTTGAAGCTGAGGGTGCAGAATCTGGTTCTCCTGCTGAGACAGTAAGGTAGGAGTCTGAGGCAGGTGCCATGGGGCCAACAGTGACACACTGTGCAAGAGGGGGTACCAGTGTTGGCGTGGCCAGTCTGGTGCAATCAAAATCATCCTTGTTTTGTTTTGTTTGATCTTTAGTAGTACTTTGGAGAGTAGAGGCAGAGGAGGAAAGGCATAAACTGATAGGTTTTTCCAGCTGAAGGACAGAGCATCCACTTTCCAAGCTTATTTGTGGGGAGTTCTTGTGCAAAATTTGTCCAATTGATAGTTCTGAGGGAAGGCAAAGAGGTCTATATCTGGGCTCCCCCATTTGCTTGTCAACATGTTGAAAATCCTTGGTTCCAGTTTCCACTCGTGTGGGTCCATGAGGTTTCTGCTTAGTTTGTCTGCCAGTGTATTTAGTTTTCCTGGCAGGAATTGAGCTTGTAGATGCACTTGGTAGTTCAGGGCTGTGTTCCACAATGCCATGACTAGTCTGCAGAGGGGGTAAGAATGTGTAACCCCCTGCTTGTTTATGTACCACATAACAGTGGTGTTGTCCGTCTTTACCATTAATTGTCCTGGAAGAATGTGGTCCTTGAAGGCTGTCAGAGCATTCCGTACAGCTAACATTTCTTTTTGATTGATATGCAGGTGCATTTGACATGGGTTCCATTTGCCCTGAATGCACTTCCCTGCAGGTGAGCTCCCCATGCATTGTCTGATGCATCTGTTGTTAGGGTTAGGGTGGCAGGGGGTAATGTGAATGGTAATCCCTTGTTTTGGTGGCAGGCCTCTGCCTATCAAAGGAACTCTAGGCATAGGCAAGGTATGATAGGAATCATTGCTTCTAGATCCTGAGAATGTTGACACCATAAGCTTTTTAGATACCACTGTAGTTTCCTCATATGCAGTCTTGCATATGGAATTAGAAGAATGCAGGAGGCCATGAACCCCAAGGCTTGTAGTATTTGCCTTGCAGATAGCAGGGTTTTTGTGGCCACTTGTTTGAAGTAGGTTGTCAAATGAATTTGTTTCTCTGACGTAAGGAAAGCCATCTGGGAAGTTGTATTCAAGCTTGCTCTCTGGAATATAATTTGTTGACAGGGTACCAGGTGTGATTTCTTTTCATTTATGTTGTACCCCAGACAAGTTAGCACCCTTTGTACAAAGACCAGATGATTCAAAAATATGTCCTGGTTTCTGCCTGAATTAGACAATCGTCCAGGTATGGATATATTTGAATATTTATTTGCCTGCAAAATGCAATGACTGGAGCTAGGCACTTTGTGAATACCCTGGGCGCAGTACATAAGCCAAAGGACAGTGCAGAGAACTGATAGTGCGTGTAGCCTGCTTTGAAGCATAGGTACCTTCTGCAAAATTCCCTGAGTGGGATGTGCGGGTATGCTTCCTTTAAGTCTAGTGTTGCCAACCAGGAGTCTTTGCCTAGCATAGGGAGCACCTGGTGAAGAGTCAGCATCTTGAATTTTGGAATCACCAAAAATATGTTTAGAGTAGAAAGGTCCAGGATAGGGCGCCATGAATTGTCTTTTCTGGGTACCAGGAAAAGTCTCGAGTAGAAACTTTGTCCCTTTTCCTCTTCTGGTACCAACTGAATAGCCCCCATGCTTAAGAGAGAAAGCACTTGCTTTTGGGCCTCTGCCCACTGATTTGGGGGTAAATCTGGACACCCGCCTGGTGTTGGTAACGTGTGGAAGTGAAATCTGTATCACTGGGACACTATATTTAAAACCCATTTGTCCTGGGTAATGCGTTCCCAGTTCTTTGCATGAAGAGCAATCTTTTCCCCCAAAGGGGCAGTCAGTTGAGAAGTGCTTGGCAGTTTTAAAAAGACGTCACTGAGACAGTTTACCATAGGGTGGGGGTTTACTTCCCCCAGATTTGGAAGTAGAGGCCCCTCACTGCTTAGTCCTGTGCGTACCCTGGGACTGAAGCCTGGGAGCTCTGCTGGATTTGGGTTTGGACTGAGAAGGTCTGGAAGAGGCAGGAAAGGACCAATTCTTGGAAGGCCAATGTAAACCGTGGAGGTTGCACTTGTAAAAAATCTTTAACAGTTTGCACAGATTTAGCTTTTTCCTCCACCTTTTTAAGAACTTCTTCTGCCTTGTTGCCAAACAGGCGGTCCTGGTTTAAGGGAGCATCCAGTAATTTCGCTTTAACATGATCTGGCAAGGATTGCTCCTTAAGCCAAGCATGCCTTCTAAGTACAGACCCAGTTACAGCAGCCCTGCAAAATGCCTCTAGTGAATCAAAACCACATTGTAAAGTATGTTTTCCAACTTGTTCATCTGAATGCAGTAAATTCTGTAAATTCTTGTTTTCAGCACAATCACGAATCAACATCATTTTCTGTTTAAGCAATCCAATAATATGCTGCTGATACTTTAACATATGAAACTGGCAGTTTAAGGCCCTAATGGCCAAAGTTGTAGAAGTGTATACCTTCTTACCCCATCTATCCAGCGCCCTGGAGTCTCTATCAGAGGGGGTAGGAATTTTGGCAGTAGTAGCTTTAATGCCCTTGGGTCCCTGTGAAATGGTTTCATGATCCGCAGTAGGATTTTTAAAAAAGAACTTATGAGAGTCAGGGACCCTGTAATATCTATCAGGTTTTGTGGGAGCAGGAGGTAGAGAGTCAGGGGCCAAGCTAGATTCCGAAAAGGCATCATCAACAATGTCTAGTACAGGAGGTATGGCTAAAGACCTGTGCTGGGGCAGGAGTAAGAAATCCCTAAGCCTCTTTTAGAATCAGAAAAATCCTGACTTTCCCACCGAAAATGCTCCCTGAGGGTATGCAAGGTTTCACCAAAAGAAAATTCCTCTGGGGGGATGCAGAGGGAATAGAGTCCTCAGCATCAGAATCCTCATAGGCAAATAAGGGTAAATCCTGGTCATCAGAAGAAACAAAAAATTCAGCATCCTGGTCAGAAGTATCATAAGCAAACTCAGTCTTAGGTCTCTTAAGAGGGGGAAGGTCGGCTTCCCCTGATTAAAGCAATAATGTGTTCTGCCATTCTTATCATTTGTTTTTTAGGCATAGAGGCCTGGCCATGCAGTCTGGGCATCAGTTTTCTAGGCATGGTTCGAGTTTTAGGCCTTGAAGAAGAAGATGGTATCGGTTTAATACGCAAGTCAGTAGGCCTGAATACACCCTCAGAAGCTGGTGTCTGCACAGCGGCTCCGGACCCATCCAAGGTAGAGACATCCGCAGGTTCCACAGTTGAAGCATCTCACAGCATACCGGACTCTGAATGGGTCTCAGTAGAGGCCTGCGAATCTAAAGTAGCAGGTATCAGGGGCTGCAAAAGTGCCTCACTGAGTACCGGTGAACTGGCGACTGGGCTTAGGAGAAGTGTCATTGGCAGTTTTGGACCTCGGCAGCCTGTCTCTATCTTTGCGTTTTTTCAGAATGTCGTTAGTCGGACGGCTTACCGAAGACATATTGGGATAATGGAACTGAGCACCAAAATATTTAGAAGCGTAAATATACCGACGACAGATAATTTGTGGTTTAAATAAGGCACAAAACCGACAGTGAGGTATGTCGTGGTCAGGACCTAAGCAAGGAATACAGTACAAATGAAAATCTTTATGAGGTATTTGCTTTCCACAAGTAATGCAATTATTTACTTTTACTGACATCGGTTTAGAGCAAGAAAAAGTTTCCCCAACGGGGTACTTAGCTTTTTGTTGAAGACTTTGGTTCTGAAACTCGAAAACAAAAATTTCAGGAGTCAGCCGACCGGCACTTACAAACTGCTTCTGCTTCGGGCACCGCACGGCAAGAAAGACTGATGTAATGACGTCTGCTGCATGTTTTATACCCCTGACAACCTGACGTCACGGAATAAGGGATAGCAACCGACGCAGGACCCAAGACTTTGTTAATCAGGCCGGTTAAGGGCTACTGCAAGCAGATAACCCAAACGTGACGAGTGCAACAGTGAAAAATGAAGAACATCTTGTCCCCAACAACAAATACAGTCAAGATGTAAGAATGAAGCCTTATGTTACAAGCATAGTGTACACAAACTGCAAAATAAGAAGAAAATGCTCTATGTGAACTACACATGGAACCAAACTTCAAAAATTAAAACCAAGCTCAATGCAGTCCTAAAAACTATTAACAAGGATAATCTGTCCAAGCAAAGCTGATCTCAACCTTCCAAATAAACCATATGCAACTGCATAAGGGAATTTAGAGACAATACACAATTCAGTAGTACCCTAGAACTCCACAGTATAATTAATACCCTCTGGACCAGAATACATTATCGATATCCTAGCAAAGAAATTCTGCCACAACTTCAAAATCATGACATTTAAGTCACTACTATATCTGACTTGGCAAGAGACCCCTCTGAATTATGTCTCCTGAACAAACTGAATCATCACTGTGCCTTGATAATATCTCAGGAATGTTCATCAATATTGCAAAAAATGATCTAGTGAACACCCATTTACATCTTAATCAATAAAAAACATCATCACAGGCTCTGACCCCAAACTATGGCAACAGGTCACAATGGACCATTATCAAAAGGGGAGGATCTAAGATGACCTTGGGAACTGAAGATCCATCCTGAAAAAGGCTATGAAAATGGATCTTTATGGAACTTGCTCACAGAAACACAAGAAATCTCCTACTATTAGGCATACACCAGTCCTGATCTGTTAGGAGACCGTCACTCCTACTTAATAGTCATTTTAAAAAGGTTATAGCTGCCCTAAAATGAGGGGTTAAGAGTACTTACACAGTCAGCCTTGATTTTGTGAATGCTGTAGGCACTATTCCCATAAAAGGGATTATAGCAAACTCAAGGAATTCCAGTTCAACATACATGCAAGCCAACTGGACAGACAACTGGCTTTCCAAAAGAACCCAATGATAAAGGTGGGAAGTTAACTCTTCCCACACTTGTGGTAACACATGGCTCAGTTCTTAGTTCACTTCTTGCCATTCTCTTTTGAGATGGACAGGTTGATAGCAACAGCTCACCAAGTTCTGTGAAAGTACAGTAGCAAAAGCAATGCATGTATATGAAAGTAATATTGCAGTAAAAATAGTACGTCTTAGTTGTAATGCATCCAGTCTTTACATTGTAACAAGATAAAGACTGGAAAGAAGCAAGTTAAAGTTAATATACCCTTTTTATTTGGATTACTAGAAGGAATGTAAAACTGCACTGATTACATTATACATTGAATTAAAAAATACTAATGTCCCCTCTTTTTATAGAGGTGGATTAACTTTCTTATTTAAGCTATAGGCAATTTTATTTTCAAAAAAAGACTGAATAAAAACAACAGAAAATGAAGAAAACATGTAAACTGGATTTGTTCTTTCTTGCATTGGCAATGTAGTTAGCTGTTTCCCTCGTTAGCACCTGCTTTTAGCTGGAGGTGAGCAGCCTGCAAGTTCAGGGAATTAATCAAGAGAGGTTTAAACAGGATGTTTTCAGTGAAATGTACATGGTAGAATATAATTAACTTTTAAAGGGATACTGGCTAGCAGTTCAGTGAAAGAGTTAAAATGTTTAGTGAAAGAATGAAAAGCTTTAATTGAACATCTGGAAGGAAAACAAGAGACAAGATAAAAAAAGACTGACAGCTGTTTAAGTGGCAACACCGGTTCCAATATACACAGTTAACCTTAACTTAAGAACAGATATCACCTGTGGGTGGCGCAGTCATCAGTTTTGGCGCAATTGCTCTCAGGTGGAGAGGAAGAGTTCATTTTTGGAATGTATATTTAGTTCTGAATGTTTGCTGTGAGTTACAATGGGAATCAGGTTGGAAAATAAATTTAGATTTGTTTGTTTCTTGAGTGTTTTCACTGAAGTGAAAAGTCTAGAAAATGTGACACAGGTTCAGACAGACATGAGAAGATTCAACTACATAATAAGATCAGCCTGCCAATCTGTGCACACAAGCTGCAAGATGGAAAAGTATATTCAAAAGATTGGTCATGTACAATATCTGGGAGTAACAGCTGCTTTGTCAATGTTAACATGGAATATAAATAGCCTGCTGCAGGAGACACATCTGGATAGAAATGAGCACATGAACAAGATAAATAAAGGATTTCATAGTAGACATTCAGCACAGTATCAGGGATAAAAAAGTGGAATAACACTGCCAACTGTGAGAGTGGCCCCATCAATGTTAGAAGAGGAAAAATGGACTACTGGCATGCATTTATATTCCACCGAAAACTACTATTATAAAGATTAGCAGAATTGTGAGAGAATTAATAGTCCCTTCAGCAGGGAAAATTGCTTAGTAAGGACAGAAACCTGATTTGTAACACTGATGACATATTAGGGTGACCTAGAAGGGAAAACGTAACAAAACAGGGTACATTTCTGAAGTATATGAGAATATTTTGTGTAGAATATGTGGAATCAGTAGCAGGAACCTGAGCAGAATTTACTTAGCACTCCTCAAGACACAATAATTGAGCTAGACAGGATCCATCCATCCCCAACCCCACTTCCCACTTTTGCACATGGAGTTGGGGTGTCACTTCAGCAATGACAATCATCTACAGCCAAGGTTTACACCGCCAGGTGGCTAGCCATGCTGATTTCAAAGGCATATGTGTACTTAACTGAAAGCTTTGAGACTCATCCAATAACTAATAAAGCATGCATTAAATAAAAACTAATATAAAGATGAAAGGTAAAGCAGTAACTGATACACTGGCACTTTCCTACTTATCTGTTAAAAAGAGAGGAATGTAAGGAACGGGCAATGGGTATGATGTCAGAGTTATTAGGAAAGATAGAAATCCCTTCATGAAGAATGACTTAGTGGGGTGGGATAAAATGAAAATGGGCTCTTAAAACATCACAAAGATAAAAGAGAAAGAGATACAAAAAAGGAGTAATAGGAATTATTTACATGAGGCAACTGAGGTTGAAGTTCTGCAGAATAAGGAGAATCACAAACAACAAGAGGAGCAATTACAGGGTACTAAAGGGAAATAAGGGAGTACTTGGAAAATGTGCAAGAGCCAAACTTAGGGAGTATATGGCGAAAAAATAACCAGCAATTCTACTGACGCATTAGAGACACTTTTCAAATTTTTATGAAAACTACATAAAGAAGAGGAATATGGAAACAATGAAAAGGCCTTAATGGACATATTTATGTAAGATTTAGTGAATGTCAACAATTAATATGTAAGGCACAGTGGTGCAGTGGGTAGTGTTGTCGCCTCACAGCAAGAGGTTCCCCTGGTTCGATTCTTGGCTGGGGTGCTTTCTGTGAGAAGTATGCATGTCCTCCCTGTGTTCACATAAGTTTCCTCCCATATTTTAAAAGACATGCATTAGGTGGATTGGACACTTTAAATTGGCTACAGGTGTGAGTGTACATGCAAATGTGTGGTGTGGATGAACTACATCAACAGGGTAGCCACCCGGCGGTGTAAAACATTGGCTCTAGATTACTGTCACTGTTGAAGTGACACCCTGACTCCATCTGTAAAAATGGCTAAAAGAGGTTGTGGACAGATAGATAGGGAGAGATGAAAAAGTGGGATATATAATCAACAAGGAAGTTTCCAGGAACAGATGGTATTCCTGTAAAAATCTGGAAGTTAGAAGGGTTCATAGGTTCATAGATTAGTACTAAGCTAACTGCCCTTGCGAGCCATTTTAAGCTTAGCCAATTATCCCTTGTGAGACTCAAACCCTGCACCTTGTGTTTGTAAGGCAAACACCTTAACCATTAGGCCACCCTCCCAACACAGTGATAAAGATACGGATGACTTTGTTTAGCCATATTCTAAAAGGGAAAAAGTATCAGCACATTGGAAGAAAGCTCTGTGTCTATACTACCCAAAAAAAGTGAAGACCCTTAACATATAGACTACTTTAGATTTTAATCCAAAATTAAGTGCTTATGTTTGTATTAGCTATCAGCATGGAATCAATGTTATATGTACATATGACATGAATAAGTTTGGTTTTGGGAAGGGAAGGCAAACATCTGACAACATTCATAGAACAATGATGATTCAGAAGGAAGTGCAGAGTAAGAAAATGCCAAGACTGCTGTTGTGCCTTAATGTAGAGAAAGCAACCGATAAGACTATGGGATTTTATTAGCATTTCTGTTCCCTAACAAAAGAGAAACAGTAACAACCATACAAAATTTATAAAACAGCAGAAATTATTGTAAGAACGAAGGCAACATGGGAATGGAGGAAAGGAGATTTTACCAATAGGAATGTCTGCAAGTAGGGGTATATAGAAATTAGGTAGGAAGAAGCTTCAAGTAACAGCTGGAAATTAGCAAAGGAAACAAGGTATTGGGACCAAACAGCTCAGAAGGGAAAGCTAATACAGCAAGATGATGTTAAGCACAAATCTGAACTGCAGGTTAGAGACTGCCTTTCCTACCAAGGATTCATACAGTATGGGTAAAAAGAAAGGGTTGGGGATACTAACTGTGAGACCAGCACTGGTAGTATAGCCTAGAGCAGACAATGCTGTTAAGAAAAGGATAACTAGTAGGACATATAAAATACTGCATGACTAACAAGAATCAATCAGAGGATGTTAAAAACACTGGAAATACAGAACAGAAAGGAGATTTACAAAATAACAGTGGGAAGAAATCTGTGGGGTACCCAAGTATGCTACAAAGTCCAGAAGGTTTAGAATGCATGCAGACAAGTGTTTGCACATGTACTGTTATATGCCACATAGACTTCAGAGGAATTTTCTTCAGGTAGGCAGCAAATACTGGAGAAGTGATGGGGGAGAGAGGTAACTGGGAACATGTTTTTGAGAATGTAACAAGTCGGCATATTTTAAAAGTTCCCTATATGGCACTTTGACAGAAATATTTGGGAAACAAATGGTAGTAACTAAGGAAATGATTCTTTTGAACTGGGACATTTGATATTAATTGCCTACATATAGCAAAAGCTTATTAAAATTAATTCTACTGGCCGCAAAAAAGCAATTATGAGAAAATGAAAATCAAAAGTCAATACCAATAGAAATTAAAGTTCTGAATATGGTAAAGGAGACAAAATCATCAGAAATGTGATTTTTACAAAGAAGGTGAGAATTTCATAAAAGTAAATCTGTGAGAACAGAGCACAAAAATAAAATGCAGGACAAAGAGTGAGGTTTAAGGAAATTCAGCAATTAATCAATAAACGAGTGAATGAAAATTATTAAAAAGAAAATGTATGTATCATGCACAATGATAATGGAAATTACTGCGGTTTATTTACTTTTCTGTAAATGTATGTGAAACCACGTACTTTAAAATGTGAGGATTCACTAAACATGTTATGAAACATGTTGTGAAGAAGGGCAACTCAAGACAGGACAGTGGACATTTTGTAGCAACTCCTCCAACTATAAAAGTTTACTTTGAAGGTGACAAGGGTGCTACTCGGCTTCACATATCCATAACCACACCAGAAGAATGTAGAGTCCCTGAAATCACAGACACTCAGGTTAAAACAGCCCTCTCCAAAGCCAAAAACTCAGCATCAATGGGACCGGACGGTGTCCCAGGTTGCATCCTACACGAGCTCAAAGACGAACTAACCCCTCACCTAAACACACTGTTCAAACTGAGCCTCTCCACAGGCTACATACCCATAGAGTGGCACATAGCAACTGTTATTCCGCTCCACAAAGGTGGAGCAACAACAGACCCCGGGAACTATCGCCCTATAAGCCTGACTAGCTTGGTCTGCAAGGCTATGGAGCGCATCATCATGGAACTCATTAACAGAGAGACATTGGGACCCTCCAAACATTGGACCCTACCCAGTTTGGCTTTGTTAATGGCAGATCATGCCTCCTAAACCTGGTGGATTTCTTTGAGACAGTTACCAAGGCTATAGACAATGGAAAGGTGGTACACACAGTCTACCTAGACCTCGCTAAGGCCTTCAACACCATTCCCCATTCTGGTATTATAGACAGGCTCACCAGCCTGAACATAAACCCCTACGTCACAAGATGGGTTGCCAACTTGCTCACGGACAGAACCCACATGGTGACAGTTGCGGGAGCTAGGTCTGTCTCTAAACCAGTTACAAGTGGTGTTCCCCAGGGCTTAGTCCTAGGACCCCTCCTGTTCGGCATATACTTCTCAAAGGTACAGGCAAGCACAGGAGGACTATGGCTGACCAAGTTTGCAGACGACTGCAAACTAGGGGCTATAATTGACTCTCTGGCTGACACAGACATCCTGCAAAAGGGTCTCACTGAGATGGATACCTGGTGTCAAAATCATGGCCTCAAGCTAAATGCCAAAAAGTGCATAGTCATCCCCTTTGGAAAAAACAAAGCACCCACAAACTACCACATAGGTGGCAGTCCCCTAAATACGGAAGACGTAATAAGGGATCTGGGGACCCAAGTAGATAGTAATCTCACCTTTGATAATCATATTGCCAAAGTGGTTAGAAAATCCTTCTACGTGGCCCACCTAATCACAAAAGGGTTCACATCCAGATCAAAAGAGGTCATTGTGCCCCTCTACTCATCACTCATCAGACCAGTCTTAGAGTACAACCCCCCATTTGGGATGTATCTTCCAAGATACCTGCAACAGCTGGAAGACCACAGAAGTACCTCACCAAGAGGATCAATGGCCTCAAACAGATGCCCTATGCAGCTCAATTGAAGAAACTCCCCAATTTCTACTCGGTTGCATACCGCCTACTCAGAGGTGATCTCTGCCTGACATACAAGGCCATGTTCAACCCAGAATTGATGGATATGCTCCACCTAAGGAAAACCTTATCCCCTCGAGCCACACGCTCTAGGGATCTAAACCTTACCACAACAATAAATAGGACATGCTGGAGGGATAGATTCCTGTCCCAGAGACTTCCCATGCTTTGGAACAAGATCCCAATCTACATTAGGTAGAGCTCCTCGTTAACACTCTTCAAACGAAACCTTGGATGAGTGGATGGGAAACAGAAAGTTTACCTCGGGGATCACTTCAGTGGCTCTGCTGGACAGAGGCACAGGGAACTAATCTAAGGGGACGGCGAAAGCAAACACATTCTGGCTAGGCTTATAAATGCCTTTGGGCAGATAGCCTAGTATCCACCTATGAACCTATGAAAAAAAGACTGAACTGTGCAACTAGTTTACAGATAAATACTATCCAATCAATCTGCAGACCATTAGAAGCCTAGCCAATAACTTGCATTCAAAATTTCCCTCCTGTGTGAAGAAGGGCTACTCAAGACAGGACAGTGGACATTTTGTAGCAGCTCCTCCAACTATAAAAGTTTACTTTGAAGGTGGCAAGGGTGTTACTCTGCTTCACATATCCTGGAAGCTTTTTTTTTTTCCAGAGATTGATTTATCACCACAGTATGGTCTATTTATCTGATAATGGAAGGTTTAATTCCTTAAACCAGGAATTTGGGGAACCATTTGTTCTGCAAAGGAATAAGAGGTCAAAGAGGGTTATTATCTATTTCATGGTTCAAAAGACTACACAAGGATTCCCATGGAGTAAAAAAAAAAAATGAGTTGCCCAGAGGCTGAGCTCACTATCGTAGCTTGATTTGTCATACCTTGGCATGTGTTGGAAGGAAGTGCTCCAAACCCTAAGAGTAGAAAATATTAAAAAAAAATACTGGCAAGTTGAAGAAATCAGAAGACAATGATCAACAGTTGTCTAGTGCGATTTTTCTACATCCAAATAAAATAATGGCTGGAAAATACCCTCTATTAAATTCTAAATAATGAATGCAAACAAAATTGACAGTGGTTAAAATGTTTACCACACAAACACAAGTTACAGGGTTTGATTCTTGTCACTCATTCGTCTCCGATACATATAACAAGGCAGCTTGTGGTTTTGTTCAGATGCTTTAATACATACAAACACATCAGGGTGGATAGCAGCGTCATTAAATATGAACGAACTAGTTAACAAACAGAGCTTACATACATACATGCTTACATCTCAACAACTAACTGCAAAATGGCAGTCAAGCTCGCACATGTTCAGTATTTACACACTTGAGCAAGCCCTTGGATAGCTTCTTAAAGGTATATACACACACATTGATTTACATCTTCCCTCTTAACAGACTGTCCTTTATACAAAACAATATCAGAGTTAGGCATGCATTACTATGTACACTGGAAACAAAACACAATGTTCATGTCTAAGTTGCTTCATATCTGTTACAGGACATAGAGATTCAACCATATCTCGTAATATAACACCTGGGACCAAATTTAGCAGCAGGGAAGGAGCTCAGTGCCCAACTCGTATTAGGAACTTCTGGATTTGTCACAAGAAAGTACAGTTGTGTACACTTACTATAAATGTAGATGTTCGAGTGTATTCACCGTTGCAGTCACCACACTTGGGTTATCTGCCTGCAGGTATCCCTCAGTTGGCCCGAATACCAGAGTTTTGCGATTTCTGTGTCGGATGCTGTCGCCTCATCCATGACGTCAGGTCTTCAGGGGTATAAAACATGCAGCCGACGCCATTACATCAGTTTTTCTTTCCGCAGATGTCAGGAGCCCCCAAAATAGGAAGCAATCAAATGGTATGGAACACCTCCAGTAAAAAGTAAATACCACTTCCATAAGATATGGCCAAAAAAGAGGAGAGGTAGAAAGTATAGAAAGACAGGGGGCTGGAGGGAGGGTAACCAGGACTGCAACAGTGAATATACTCGAACATCTACATTTATAGTAAGTGTACACAACTGTACTATGTTCTTCGTGTTTCACTGTTGCAGTCATTACACTTGGGTTGATTCCCAAAGCTGAGGAAGGGAGGAGGCAGTCAAATAAGTAGTAGGGCTGGGCTAGCAGACCTTGTAAGACTGCTGTGGCAAATCCAGCTCTGGATTTGGAAAAGACAGGTAAGTGGTAATGCTTGGTGAAGGTGTGTACAGAACTCCAGGTTGCAGCTTCCAGGATGTCCCTTGGAAGGGACTCCCCTGAGAAAAGCTGTAGAGGTTGAGGTAGCCCTAGTGGAATGAGGCCTGATCCCCTGTGGGGTAGGTTTTCCATGGTGTTTGTAGCAGAAATGGATGCAGTGTGGTATCCATTTAGAAATAGTTTATTTCGAAAATGCCTTGCCCTCTGCCTCTGTAGCAAAGCTGACCAGCAGCTGGTCAGATTTTCTGAAAGGTTTAGTCCTGTCAAGGTAGAACCTGAGCTGTATGTGCACGTCCAAGGAGTGCAGGATCCTTTCCCCTTTATTCTGAGGATTAGGAAAAAATGTTGGGAAATGGATGGATTGGTTTAAAGCCACACTGGATACCACCTTGGGCATAAAAGATGGGTTAGTCATGAGGGAAACCTTGTCCGCATGGAAGATAATGAAGGGTTCCACAGCCATAAAAGTCCTGTAACTCAGACACTCTTCTTGCTGAAGTGATGGCTAGCAGTAAGGCTGTTTTCCAAGAGAGGAATTTTAATTCTGCTGTAGCAGCAGGCTCAAAAGGGGGAAGCGTGAGCTTCTCTAGTACAAAGTTAAGGTCCCAGGCAGGAGTGGGAGCTCTCCTTGGGGGGTCTTAAATTGTTAGCTCCTCTCAGGAACTGCTTGATCAGAGGGTCAGAGAAGAGGGTTGGCTCAGTACTGTAATGAGCTGAGATGGCAGAGGCATGAATCTTAAATGATGAGAAGGAGAGGCCTTTGTGGTGCAGCTCTACTAGGTAATCTAGGATTTGAGGCAAGAAGGGCATGGATGTGTCCTTCCCTTGAGAGTGGCTCCAAGAACAGTATCTATTCCACTTTTCTGAATAGGATTTCTTAGTACTGGGCCTCCTGGCCTGAAGGATAACATCCAGCACTTGTTTGCTGAGGGTTGCTGGTGATGTATTCATGGAATAAGCCAGGCTGCCAGGTTCAGGGTTTGCAGCTGAGGATGCAAAATATGTCCCTCCTGCTGGGACAGCAGAGAGGGGGTCTGCTGTAGGTGCCAGGGTGGCACTGCTGTCAGACTGCATAGGAGTGGGTACCAGTGCTGGCGTGGCCTGTCTGGTGCAATAAGGACTGTCCTTGGCCTGTCCTGTTTGATCTTAAGGAGCAGAGGGGGAAAGGCATAGATTGAGAGGTTTTCCCATGTGAAGGATAGGGCATCCCCTTTCCAAGCTTGGCTGTGGGGAATTCTGGTGCAAAACTTGTTTAGTTGATGGTTTTGGGGGGACGCAAAGAGGCCCACCTCTGGTGTCTCCCACCCGTGTATTAGAAGTCTGAATGAGTTTGGTTCCAGTTTCCACTCGTGTGGGTCCATTAGATTTCTGCTTAAGTCGTCTGCCAGTGAATTTTATTTGCCTGTCAGGAATTGAGCTTGCAGGTGCACTTGGTTACTTAAGGCTGTGTTCCACAGAGTCATGGCTAACCTGCAGAGTGAGTAGGAGTGAGTTCCCCCCGCTTGTTTACGTACCACATAACTGTGGTGTTGTCTGTCTTTATCAGGAGTTGTCCTGGCAGGATAAAGTATTTGAAGGCTGTCACAGTGCATTCTGTACAGCTAACATTTCTTTCTGACGGATAAGCAGGTGAATTTGTCCTGGGCTCCATTTGCCTTGAATGCATTTATAGGTTCATAGGTTTATACTAGGCTATCTGCCCTAAGGCATTTATAAGCCTAGCCCAAATTTTTGTGGCTTACGCCACCCCTTATATGAAAAAATACTGTGCCCATTAGTTTGTTGTGCCTCTGTCCAGCAGTGACACAGAGATGATTCCCGGGGTAAACCTACGATCTCCCATCCACAGGTCTAGATTTCTCTTGAACAGAGTCAGCGAGGTGCTCTGCCTCACATGGACCGGGATTTTATTCCACAGCATAGGGAGTCTCTGAGTGATAAATCTATCCCTCCAGCATGTCCTATTTATATCCGTGCTAAGGTTTAAGTCGCTTGCTCTAGTGGTTTTGGTGGATTTGGATTTTTGAGGTGGAGCATGTCCATTAATTCGGGTTGGACATGGCCTTGTATGTCAGGCACATGTCACCTCTGAGCAGACGGTATGCGACTGAATAGAGCTGGAGTTTCTTCAATCTGGCAGCATATGACAGATTTTGGAGTCCCTTTATCCTTTTGGTGAGGAACTTTTGGGGTCTCTCCAATTGCTGCAGATGTAGGGTGAGATACATCCCGAATGGGGCATTGTACTCGATCATTGGTCTGATAAGTGAAGAGTACAGGGGAACAATGACCTCACTAGATCTGGATGTGAATCCCTTCATGATCAGGTGGGCAATGTAGAAGGTCTTTCTAACCACTTTAGCAATGTGAGTGTCAAAAGAAAGGCCACTGTCAACCTGGGTCCCCAGGTCCCTGATAACCTCTTCTGTGCTTAGTGGATTGCCACCTATATGGTAGCTTGGGGTTACCTTGTTTTTCCCGAAGGGTATGACTATACATTTTTGGCGTTTAACTTCAGGCCATGGCTCTGGCACCAGCTATCTGTTTCCGTGAGTCCCTTCTGAAGGATATCCGTGTCTGATGCACTTTCCACTATGGCGCCCAGTTTGCAGTCGCCTGCTAACCTTGTCAGCCAAAGTCCCCCTACGTTGGCCTGTACTTCTGAGAAGTAGATGCCAAACAATAGGGGCCAAGGACCGAGCCCTGTGGGACACCACTTGTGACCGCTTGGAGTCTGACACAGCGCCAGCAACTCTAACCCTGTGGGTTCTGTCCTTAAGCCAGTTTGCAACCCATCTTGTGACATATGGGTTTACATTTAAGCTGGTAAGTTTTTCTACAATACCCGAGTGGGGTATTGTGTCGAAAGCCTTGCAAGGTCAAGGTAGGCTGTATGGACTGCCTTTCTTCATCAATGGCCTTGGTGACTGTTTCGAAGAAGTCGACCAAGTTCAAAAGGCATGATCTTCCCTTGACAAAGCCAAACTGGGTCGGGTCCAATGTCTGCAAGTCCCCTATATCTTTGTTTATGAGCTCCATTATGATCCTCTCCATAGCTTTGCAGACTAGACTTGTTAAGCTTATGGGGCGGTAATTACCAGGGTCCGTAGAGGCGCCGCCTTTGTGGAGTGGGACAACAGTTGCCGTACGCCACTCCTTGGGCACGTATCCTGTGGTAAGGCTGAGATTAAACAGCTGCCTTATGTGCGGGTTTAATTCCTCATTTAGCTCGTAGCACACAGCCGGGGACACCATCCGGTCCCATTGATGCTGTGTTTTTAGCTTTAGAGAGAGCAGCTTTCACCTGAGCATTTGAGATGTCCGGGAGGCTACACTCGGCTGGGATAGTTATCTCTCCTTTAGGGGGGGAAGGGGGTGAAGTTTGCACTGAACCTGTCTGCCAGTATGTTGGCAATGTCTGTGGGTTCAGTGATTTTTGTATCATTTTGGACTAATTCTGAGCATATCTGGGAGTTTCCACCCAGGTTCCTAACATAGCTGAAAAAGGCCTTATGATTGTCCTTTGAATCCATGGCAATTTTTCTCTCAAAATTGGCCTTAGTTGATTTTATGAGTGCTCGTATTTTTTTTACTAATAATGATCAGGGGTGACTTCCCTTTTATGGATTTTGTTCTATCATGTAATAGCTTTCTCCTCTTACTGTAAAGTTTGTTAATGGCTGGGGTCCACCAGACTGGACATTTGCCCTTTGTGGAAAGAGTCTTGGTTTTATTTGGGATTGCCTGATCCATGCAGTCCTGGAGGTGTTCATAGAAGGCATTTGTAAGGGCTTCCGCAGCTTGGGTTGTGGTTTCCACTGGCTCAGGGGCCTTGAAGGATACCACACCAGTCTTGAGTAGTGTGAAGTTTGCATTAGAGAAGTTCTTCACTATGGTCTTTTTTGTTTGGGGTGGGGGCGGGATGTGGATTTCCAGTGAGATTAGTTTATGATCAGATCTCACCAATGAGGGATATACTTCCGGTGTGGAGCATTTTGTCCCCATGTTTGTGACAATGAGATCTAGTATATTTTCTCCTCTCGTGGGAACAGTGACTAGCTGTTCCATGGCATTTGAATTTATGAACTCCAGGAACCGTTGGGCTAGAAAGTTAGGGCTTGAGTAATGTTCCCAGTCTATATTCGGGTAGTTGAAGTCACCCAATATGATGGTGTTTGGAGATACATTTATACCCTCTCCAGTGTCTTCAGGAAGGCTGTGTGGGGTTCCTGAGTTTGAGAGGGTGGCCTGTAGCATGCTACAATTTGTAGAGCAGTTTTGCCTATGGTTAGTTGCACCTGGATGGTTTCCAGCTTATGCGTTGCCACCAACCTGGAGGTGTGGGTATCCTTTATGAATATGGATACACCCCTCCTTTTGTGGTGTGGTCCGGTTTTGGGGCGGAACGCATGATATGAGGTAAAACCTAATAGTGCCGGGGTGCTCTCAGGAGCCTTGAACCAGGTTTCAGTTACAGCACAGACATCGATGTTCTCCATACTGAGAAGGGCCTCGAGTGCGTGCATTTTGAGATTTAGACTTCTGGCATTGAGCAGCATTACCCTCAGTTTCTTCCCATTTTTGTTTTCTAGGGTGGTAGGTTTAGAATTTGAGCCTTGCCTAAAAAGGCACTATGGGGGTGGCAAGAGCCTTAGCCAATATCCGGAATCCCAGGGTGACAGGTGCAAGCCGTCCCTTGAAGCAGCGTGGCTTGTCAAGCATGTCATCCCAGGCAGACAGACACTGGATCCCCTTTGAATGACACCAGACATTAAGCCAATTGTTAAAGCTGATCATCTTGTCTTTATATTGTGGCATCATTCTTGGTGAAGGAAGGATACTGCTCAGGGTTAGGGTCATACCTGCCTGGGCTACATAATCAGAGAGCTCCTCTATGTCTCTTTTCATGTAGTCCAGGGAGGTACGTCTCAGGTCGTTCACACCAGCATGGACAATGACTGTGTCATATTTGTACTTGCCGTGGAGTGACCCGAGTGCTTGTGTTATGTGGCGGATTCTAGCGCCCGATAGGCAGCTTACTGTGACCCTCTCCTTGTTCAGCCTGGTGAGTGGGACGTCAGTGTGTCTGACTATGGAGTCACTTGCCTGCCATGTGAGCCCCCCACGCATGTGTGTGTTGTCAGAGTTTGGACGGCGGGGTTTGTGAGAAAGGGAGTCCCTTGTTGTGTCTGCAAGCCTCTGCCTACCAAAGGAACTCTGTCCTTAGGCAAGAAATGATAGGAATCACTGCTTCCAAGTCCTGGGAATGTTGACACCAGAGACTTAAGTACCATTGGAGTTTTCTCATATGCAGTCTTGCATATGGAATCAGTAGAATACACGAGGCCCTGAACCCTAGGGATTGCAGTATTTTTCTTGCAGATAGCTGGGTTTGGGTGGCTAGTAGTTTGAAATAAGTTGACAAATAAACCTGCTTTTCTGGAGTGAGGAATGCCATCTAGGAACTTGTGTTCAAGCTTGCTCCCAGGAATACAATCTTTTGGCTGGGTACCAGATGCGATTTATTTTCGTTGATGGTATACCCCAGAGAAGTTAGGAGTCTCTTTACAAATGTCAGGTGTTGAGGTAGCAATTCCTGACAGTCTGCCTGAATCAGGCAATCGTCCAAGTATGGGTAAATTTGAATATTTCTCTGCCTGTAGTAAGAAATGGCTGGAGCCAAGCACTTTGTGAATACCCTGGGCGCAGTAGATAAGCCAAAGGGAACTGCAAAGAACTGATAGTGCATAGAGCCTGCCCTGAAACGTAGATATTTCCTGCAAGACTCCATTATGGGGATGTGCAGATAAGCTTCTTTTAAGTCTAGGGTGACTATCCAGGAGTCCTTGGCTAGCATAGGAAGGAGCTGCTGTAGTGTAAGCATTTTGAAATTTGGTACCACCAGAAAGGTGTTTAGGGTTGACAGATCCAGAATAGGGTGCCAAGAGTTCTCTTTCCTGGGCACCAGGAACAGCCTGGAGTAGAAACCCTGTCCCCTTTGCTCTGTTGGCACAGGTTGAATACCCCTGATACTGAGAAGAGAAAGTACTTGCTTTTGGGCCTCTGTCCACTGGTTTGGAGAAGGTCTGGCAATCCGCTTGGGGTTGGCAGAGAGTGGAAATAGAATCTGTATCCCTTGGATACAATGTTTAAGATCTATTGGTCCTGGGTAATATACTCCCAGTTTTTTTGCATGCAGGGCGAGGTTTCCTCCTAGGGGTGCAAGTACTTGGGCATGGCTGGGAAGGGTTAAGGACAAGTCATTGTGAACTTTTTCCATAGGGGGGTGACTTACCACTCCCAGTTTTTGAGGTGGGAGTACTCCATTGTTTAGATCTGTGCATATACTGAGACTGTAGTCTTTGTGGTCTGTTGTCCCTGGGTTTGGGCTGAGAAGGTCTGGAAGGGACTGGAAGGACCAATTTTTTGAAGGCCAATGCCTACTGAATCTAGATGGCTGTACCTGTAAGAAATCCTTAACAGTTTGCATGGATTTAGCTTTTTTTTCCATCTTTTTAAGAACAACTTCTGCTTTAGAGCCAAACAAAGATTCTTGGTTTAATGGAGCATCAAGTAGTTTTGCCTTGATATGGTCTGGCAAGATTTGTTCCTTCAGCCAAGCATGCCTTCTCAGAACAGACCCAGTGACAGCAGCCCTACAAGATGCCTCTAAGGCATCAAAACCACACTGCAAAGTATGTTTACCAACTTGGTTTGCAGAATGCATTAAGTCTTGTAAGTCCTTATTTTCTGCACAATGAGGAATCAACAGCATTTTTTGATTAATTAGATCAATAAAATGCTGCTGGTACTTCAACATGTGAAAATGGCAATTTAAAGCTCTGATGGCAAGAGTTGTAGAGGTATATACCTTCTTACCTCATCTGTCTAGAGCCCTAGAATCCCTGTCCGAAGGGGTAGGGTTTTTGGCTGTAGAAGTCTTAATACCTTTAGGTCCCTAGGAAATGGTCTCTGGATCCGCAGTGGGATTTTTAAAGAGAAATTTGTGAGAGTCAGGTACTCTGTAGTATCTGTCAAGCTTTCTAGGAGCAGGTGGTAAAGTATCAGGGGTAAGGCTGGATTCCATGAAGACATCATCTACAATATCCAGCGGAATAGCTAGAGGCCTATGCTGAGGCAAGTCTAAATATTCCCTGAGTCTCTTTTTGGACTGTGGGTAGTCCTGGCATTCCCAGCGGAAATGCTCTCTTAGGGTATTCAAGGTTTCACAGAAAGAAAGGTCCTCTGGGGGTAGGCTGAGGGAACTGACTCCTCTGTATCTGAGTTCTCATAGGTAGATAAGGGTATGTCCTAGTAATCACAGGGGTCAATGTCATCAGACTCATGGTCTGAAGAATCAGAAGGAAAATCAATTCTTTGTCTTTTAGAGGGGGAAGGCTGGCTTCCCCTAATTAAAGAAATAAGGTCTTCAGACATTCTAAGCATTTGTTTCTGTGGCACAGGAGCTTGAAAATGTGCTTTGGTCATCAGTTTCCTAGCTGTAGTGTGAACTCTTGGCTTGAGAAATTTGGTAGATCTAGTCATTTACAAAGTAGTCAGTTTACTATGAAGATCGGAAGGTCTGAATACACCCTCAGAAGCCAGCGCCTATACAGCGGCTCCGAACCCATCCAAGGTAGAGACATCCACAGGTTCCATAGTCGAAGAAGCATCTCGCGGCATACCAGACTCCGAATGGGTCTCAGTAGAGGCCTGCGAATCCTTAGAAGCGGGTAACAGGGGCTGCGAAAGCACCTCACTGAGTACTGGCGGACTGGCGACTAGCTTAACGGAAGCATCATTGGCAGTTTTGGACCTATGCTGTCTGTCTCTGTCTTTATCTTTGCGTTTTTCGAAAGGTCGGTAGTCTGATGGCTTACCGATGCCATTTTAGAATACAGAGAATGAGAGTGAAAGAAATTAGAGACAAAAATAGCCTGACGATGAATAGTTCAGGCGTTGAACAAGGCACAAAACTGACAGCGAGGGACGTCATGGTCTGGGCCTAAACAGGTGACGCAGTAAGAATGAAAATCTCTGTAAGGTATTTGCTTTCCACAGGCAAGACAATTAACTTTTTCTGACTTCGGTTAGAGCAAGAAAAAAGGATCCCCAATGGGGTACTTCGCTTTATTCAGGTTTGAAACTTGCAAAATTAAAATTTCAGGTAGCCGCCGACCGGCACTTGCGAACTGCTTCTGCTTTGGGCTCCCAGGCAGCTGCATGTTTTATACCCCTGACAACCTGATGTCCTGGATGAGGCGACAGCATCCGACGCAGAAATCCCAAGACTCTGGTATTCGGACCGACTGAGGGCTACCTGCAGGCAGATAACTCAAGTGTGATGACTGCAACAGTGAAACACGAAGAACATCAGGAATGTCCTCTGGAACTTCCTCAGGAATTGGAACAACGGACAACTCACTCTGAGATAAAGACTCTGTCTCATAGGCTATCTGCTGTGGTATAGGTTCAGACACTGGTCTCAAATGCTTCTGATTCCATCTAAAAGTTGCTCCTTCTGATTCTATAATGTATATCTCAGCTGTGGACCAAAATTCTTCCTGACACCAGTCCGAACATAACCTTTGGATGTTTGCATCCTTACCACTTCTCCCTTTCGTAATAGAATGAGCGGTTTGCTGGTCTTGTCGTAGTAGAACTTCTGGAAAAGGTGTTTCTTCAACAGATTGGCTTTCGTTGAATTGTTGTACTTGACACATGGAACCAACAATTGACTACTGAATTGTAATGTGGTTCTGGTTTGTCTCAACAGAAATGTCTGAGCAGGTGAACCAAGACGTTTATCATGAGGAATATTTATGAGATTCAGGAAAGCACCACTATTATCTTGTTTAGAATTCTCTGGTAACTGCATTGCACTTTGCATTGCGCGTTCTGCCAAACAATTTGACTGCGGGTATTCTGGACTACGTGTGACATGAGAAAAGTCCCATTCTTCACCAAATCTTTTGAACTGTTGGCTTGTAAACTGCATCCCACTGTCAGAAATAACTTTGTGCAGACTCCCATGAAAAAATAGTTGTGTACGAACTTACCATAACCTTAGATGTCCTTCTCTTCCATGTTGCAGTATTCATAACTGTAGGGAGGTTGCTGCCTGCAGCACCGGACATCCGGCCAATATACCAAAGTCTTAGGAGCAGGGGTACGTGCTACACTGCTTGTCAGAGCCATAAACCAATGTTGGTTATAAAAGTGACATCTGCAAGTACCCCCTTCAAAAATGACTGCCCATACAGTAGTACCCCTGGGGAGCAAGGAAAGGAAGCTTTTCAGACCCACATATGTCACCAGGCCAAAGAAGCCCAATAAATGTATGTGCTTGTTACGGTGCCCTGTTTGGATGGAGAGAAGGTAGGGAAAGTCACTCCACATGGACAAAACAGAGTAAGAGGGGTTGAAAGGGGGGATTGAATACTGCAACATGGAAGAGAAGGACATCTACGGTTACGGTAAGTTCTTACACAACTATTCTATGTCCTTCTATTCTCATGCTGCAGTATTCATTACAGTAGGGAGAGTACCCAAGCTTTAGGTATGAACCTGGAAGGTAGGTTGAGTGGCCTGGTCTATGAGACTCTGTAAAATTGACCTAGCAAACCTAGTTCTGGCTCTAGTGACCAAGTCTAGCCTGTAGCGCTTGGTAAAGGTATGGACTGCGGACCAGGTGAGTGCTTCCAGTATGGAAGCGCACTCCACCCCCCTGAAAAAGGCTGCTGAAGAGGCAACCACCCTAGTAAATGTGCTCTTACATTGGTAGTTAAAACCTTTCCATGAAAGGAATAACAGGCAGAGATAGCTGGAGAAATCCATGATGATATAGTCTGTTTAGAGACTGCCTTCTCCAAGGCCCTTGAGTGAAAGGAGATAAAAAGCTGGTCAGACGTTATAATGTATTTGGTCTTGTCCAGGTAATAGGCAAAACAGCACTCCTGCGCGAAAGGCAGATGCACAGCTCAAAAACAAACATAAAAATCCTGTAGAAAAAGAGCCAGCATACTGTGTACAAAAGATTCACTTTATTTGAACAAAATCAGACTGGTTTCGGACGGAAAAATATCACAGCCTTCCTCAGTGTAAAAAATATATTGAATAATACAGCTTAAATTAAACATTAAATACACATGTCTAAGGGCTGATTGGTCCATCCTAGAATTGTTCATTCAAACGGGGAGGGAGCAACCCACCCAGTTTCACAATCCACTTTTTTTCTTTGTTATTTAAAATAGAGTGCCACCCCATTTTATTGGATTTATTACCCTTCACAATATCAATAACCATAAATGAGAACCTGGCAGTAGAATGTGTCAGATGATGTTTATAAAGTGCATTAGAAGCCTTTTTGTTTTTAATGTTATTGATGTGTTCCGAGATTCTTATTCTAAATGGACGCGAAGTCTGACCGATGTAAAAAGAACCACAGGTACATGTAGCTTGATATACTAGCCAATCAGTACTACAACTGGCAAAAAACTATGTATCATAAGCTACCAAACAATTACGGCTAGAAAATTGTTTAGATTTGACCACCTTGTCACAGTGGATACAATGTCCACATGAATAACAGCCAACTAGAGGCTCCCCTATTATAGTAGTTTGCATATATTGAGAAGGTTGTTGCATAGACCCATGTTTATAATGATTGAAACAGGAACCAAGATTTTTGCCCTTGCGATAAGAAAATTGACATCTATTGGGTATAATTTGGGCTAGCTCATCATCATATTGTAGTATGTTCCAATGTCTCCTGACACTTTCAATTAAGTTGACCGTGTTCCTGGCATATGTTGTAACCAGCCTGATGGGTTGAGTTGTTGTGACGTTATGATCTTTATATCTCAAAAATTCCTCCCTGTCAGTTGAATTAACCAAATTGCTTGCCTGCAACACATACCCCATACCATAACCCCTAGCTCTAAATCTGTTTGTAAGATCCTTCCATTGGTTTTGAAGTGAAGAATCATCAGAACAAATTCGTTTTAATCTAATGAATTGCGATTTGGGAATGTTGCGGGCTATATGTGGAGGATGAAAACTAGACGCATGTAGAATGGTATTATACTGGGGATATTTTCTGAATACTTCGGTACTCAGTGTATGGTCTGGTAATCTATTGATGGTCATATCCAAAAACGTGATGCTGTTTAAATCATAATGAACAGTAAATTGTAATCCCCATGGATTGTTGTTCAGATAAGATATGAATCCATGTAACATATCAATCTCTCCTTTCCATACCATCCAGCAATCGTCTAGAAAACGTCTCCAAATATCAATGTGTTCTAAATAGATGTTATTCTCATGATCATAAATGAGATATTTTTCAACAAATGCCATAAACAAATCGGCATAAATGGGGGCAAAAGTTGGAGTGGAGGCGGAAGGCTGTTTGGGGGGTAGAGTGTCTCCTAGGTTGCCTCCATCCCTCAGCCTGTGGGGCATTAGAATGAGATGATTGCCTCCTAACAAAGGTTGCCCTTTGAGGGTAGTTCCTATGATACCTAAGAATAGGAGAGACTAACAAATGCTTTAAATTTTGTAGCTCCTTGCCCTTTTCCTGAAGGGATTTAAGGAGCACACTGAAAAGGGCCTTACTATCAAGAGGTGCATCTAGCAATTTGATCTGGACATCCACGGGAAGGGGCTGTAACCTTACCCAAGAATATCGCCTCAGGACAGAACCTGAGGCTGCAGATTTGGAGGATGCCTCCACTGCATCATAACTGCACTTTATGGAGTGCCTGGTCACCTGAGAGGCGGTAGAGAGCAGGAGAGTCTGGCACATCTGGAATCAGTGCCGAGGCTTTTGATAGGGTATCTAAAACAAACCTGGTATCTAAAACAAACCTAGCCACGTGAGTTTGATAGTTTGGGGCTCTGATGGCTAGAGTGGAAGTATAATACCTTCTTCCCTAGTCTATCCATAAATTTGTTGTTCTCGTCAGTAGGAAACAGAGAGGTGGAGGGCAGCTGTCTGGATGATTTATCTGCTGACACTGCAAAGTCATTACTTGATGTTAATTAAATCAAATGCCGTGTGCTCCATATTTTTTTCATTTCAATTCAAAATTACTGTTAAACACTATTTTAAGCCCAATTATCAGTGTGCATATTGTTTTCTCTATTGTAAGTCACTTAATTTTTCTTTTACTTTTATAATATATAGTAGCACACATTATTGGACTGTATTTTTTCTAAATAAATGAATATTCAAAGAACTGTTTCTCTTTCGTTCACTTGGGGGGGGGGGGGGGTGACACACCAGCAGAGTCAAGATAAGCAGTTTCCAAATTTTTTGACACGCCAAGCCCAAAAGGTATGACATCACTGGAATAAGCAGTTATGCGTGTCCTTATGTAGAATTTGTCTTCCACAAACACAGTTCCCTTTCCTAGCTGACATGTACGTTTGAACAGCAATAAGAAAGTAACAAAAAACTCAAAGGGGTACTTATCTGTATCAGACAACCAAAACAAATGAATTAACTGATTCCCGGAGCTGGCAATCTAAGGTCTGTAGATCACTGTGGCAGAAAAGTTCTGAAGGGGGTATGTGCAGAAGTCACTTTTACAGCCGATGTCAGTTTATGGCAATGACAAGCAACGTAGCATGTACCCCCTGCTCCTAAGACGTTGGTATACTGGCCGGATGTCCAGTGCTGCAGGCAGCGACCTCCCTACAGTTATGAATACTGCAACATGAGAATAGACGGACATCTGCAAAATGACACTCCATCTTTGTAATGACAGTACTGGATGCTAAGTTAGGAAGTAGGTCAATCTCGAACCAACTGGAGTAACAGTCAACTAACACCAAATAATGCTGACCATTCCACTCAAAGATGTCTGTGGCGACTGTCGACCAAAGTAGTTCCGGAATATGGTTAAGCTGAAGTGGTTTCTTCCATTGATGAGGCTTAGTACTATTACACACTGAACAAGATAAAAGTGCTCGCTCAATGTCATGTGACACAGAAGGCCAAAATATAAGTCCTCTCGCCCTTCTTTTGGCAGATTTGATTCCGGGATGACCATGATGCAAGACAATAATGTACTCTGGTTGCAAGACTTTTAGAACAATTACTTTCAGACCTTTCATTATGATACCTTTGTCAGACAAAATCTTATCTGTGTATGGAAGATAAGGCTGCACTTCTTGAGGTAAACTAGATTGCTTTGACGGCCATCACTGACTGATAAAATGGCTGAGCCTTTCTAAAACTGGATCTGTGGTTGTGTGCTCTCTCAAGCTCAAGACGTGTGGAAGAAAAATTTCTCACTTCCATGACTTCAAAATCAAAGTTCTCATTCTCGTGCTGTTCTGTGGTATTTCTGGGCAACTTGGACAATGTTTCAGCAAGAGAAAGAAGTTTGCCTTTCTTGTAGACAAGACTGAAATTGTACTTCTGCAATCTCAGCATCATACGTTGCAGTGTGACTGGAGCTGAATACATAGGTTTTCTGAAGATGGTTGGTGGTCCGTTTCAATCTGGATAGGTCTACCATACACAGAATTATGGGAACTTCGAACATGCAAACACAACTGCCAAAAGCTCTTTCTCAATCTGGGCAACAGCATCTCAGTTTGGGTACGAGTTCTTGATGTGAAGGCAGCAGGTTGATGCTCTTGTAGAATGACTGCATCTAGAACAAATTTCAAAGCATCACAGGAAAGCGTAACTGGTTTGTGAACATCATAGTATCTGAGAGTAGATGGACTGGCAATTCTCTGTTTCAAGATATCAAATGCTCTTTGGTGTTGCTCTAACCAAGACCAGGATACATCTTTACATGTCAGCTCTCCCAGTGGTGCTGAAAGTTGGCTTAAGTCTGGAATGAACTTGCCTAGGTATAGTTGACCATGCCAAGAAAACATTGCAGGGCTTGAACACTGTCTGGAGCTGGCATCTCGAGAATGGCTGTTTGCTTTGAAAGATCTGGTTGTAAGCCTGTACTCATTTATTTATTTATTTAACATTTGTTACCAGGAAAGTCCAACTTGGAACAAAGCCAATTTTCAGTGGAGGCCTGGGGACAAATGCTCCAGGTGTATGTCTTTGAAAAGTGGGAGGAAACCGGAGCACCAGGAGGAAACCCACACAAACGCAGGGAGGACATGCAGACTCAGCACAGAAGGCATTCCAGCCAAGAATCGAATCAGAGAACCTCTTGGTGTGAGGCAACAATGCTACTGCTAAACCACTGCGCCACAGTAAATAAATGATCAACATAAGTAACTTCTTGTAGCCTGAACTTGCATTTGTGTGGGCTGAGCTTAAGATTCACTTGATGTGCCCTTTCTAGAACTTTTCTGAGGTTTCTGTCATGCTCTGCTTCATCACGACCACTTACTAGTATGTTGTCTACAATAACAGCAAAACGATAACTAGAAAAAAGTTGCTTTATTGCACATTGAAATACTTCACTTGCAGAATTTATCCCAAATGGCATTCTCAAAAATCTGTACCCACCAAACGGAGTACTGAAAGTAGTGAACAATGAGGATTTCTTGTCATGCTGCATTTGCCAAAATGAACTCTCTGCATCCAGGACAGAAAAAAATAGTTGCATTTGGCATCAAGGCTGCGGTCTCTGACTGTGCGCATTGGATAATGAGGTCTTTTAAGTGTTTTGTTCAAATCTCGTGGGTCAATACATATTCTGATGTCATCTGAGTTTTTCTTATGAGCTACCACCATGGAAGATACCCATTCAGTTGGAGTTTCAACTGGACAAATCACACCTTCTCAAGGTATTTAATCTAACTCAGCTTTGTCCTGCATGGCTATTGGAACTTTATGTGCTGGCCTGATAACTGTACTGACCTCTGGGACTAACTTCATAGAGTACACAACTGGAAGCTTACCTAGTTTGTTTTGGAAAAGATCAGCATAAGAAGAAAAAAATGTATTGGGCAAAATTAGAATAGTGATCTTTTACGCTAACATGGTGGACTTACTTATTAAACGAAAACAGTCCCATTTTCAAACTGTCTCTGAAGCCTAATAATGAACGGACATGCCTCTTGACCCCATAAAATAATAAGTCGTAGTTTCTTCCAGCATAACATGAAAGCACTACTGAGCCTTTGGTTTGAATTTCTTCACCCCTATAAGCAACAAGTTTCGCACACCTTGCCAAATCTAGCCTTTCACCTTTACACACTCTAGCAGATGTTTCTGCTGACCTAACATTGCACTTGGAACCTGTATCAACTTTGAGCTCTATGGGTTTGCCATTTATCTGAACAGTACAAAATACTTCATTCTTGGCTCTTAAATCTACTGCATTGACTGTTGCATGAAGCACTGACACACCATCAACTGAGCAACTCATTTCTTAAAATGTTCCCTTTTAATAAAAAAATGTGGGCCTTTTGATTTAAAAAATCTCTTGAAATGATTCAATTTATTGCATTTGTGGCATTGTTGACCAAAAGCTAAACGTTTTTCCCTTTTAGATCATGGCTTCCACCACAATTACGACAGTTGGCAATGAAATTAGGTTGGGGCCCATGCTTTGAGTTTTCTTTGGCAATGAAACTAGGTTGGGGCCCATGCTTTGAGTTTTCTGGCTCACTCATGCTTCACTGAGACTATGCGAACTCTGGAATTTGCTAGAAAGTTATGAGGTTTACCAGTGAGTGCTGCAGGGGTTACAGGTGCTGCCATGTGCTTGGGCCTGTTTCTTTTAATAACGTGCTGCATATTATCAACATGAGCTTTTTCACTGTGCCTTCTATAGCTGCTCTCATTTGTAAGCATGTGTATGTGCTTTTCTGTGAGCTCATATATCTGACAAATCTCAATAGCCTTATTCAAAGTTAAATCACCGTCATAAAGCAAAATCTTTCTCACAGCATCATCTTTTATACCACACACAAGTCTGTCCTTTATCACCTTATCTTCACATTTTAGCCTTATTTCTCAGGTCAGTTATATATGCTGCAAAAGTTTCACCAGGTTTTTAATCCCGTGTGTAAAATAAGTGCCTTTCCATTCTAACGTTTATTTGGGGGTTACACATTTCTCTAAATTTACATTTCAAGCACTCTGGTTCCTCCCTTGACTCAGCTGGTGCAACAATATGATGGTTTCCCCCTCTCCTGTATAGATAGCAGGTCCATACACAAATGAGCGTTCCTTTCTATGGCTTCTGACTCAGCTAAGTTAAGCAGAATAAATGCATATGTACAGTCATCTTTATCAGAAAATCCAGCCTGTATGAAAATGCCGTACTCTTGCTCAAACACTCTCAATTCTCAGCAATATTACTGCCAAACACAAGTGCAGTGAGTTTTCAAAATCTGTCTGCCATGCCCACAAAATATACAGAAACACACTGAAAATATGGCCTTTCTAATTATGTACAAACAAACAGTGCTGTGAGCTTGTAACATTCAAATGCACGATTAACTCTCCGAAATACTGTGCAAAACATGCTCTGTAATGACTGTACTGTGCGAAATATGCCTTGTAATGGTTATACTTTACGAAACAGCTTTACTGTACCACTGCACAAACATGCGAACACTTTATACACTTCTGATAACTTGGATATCGTTGCTTAATACTAAAACTACATATGCTTTGTGAAAATGCGGTCATTTACCCTTATTTTATTCCTTTTATGCAATTCGGACTTTAAACACATTCCATAGTAATTTGAATATTTTTATCAATATTGTACATATCGGTTTATGCAAATATCATTAAGATCGTTCTGTATGCCTGGTTTCATACTATGTGGAAAAAAAAAGTGCTGAGCAAGTTTTTAATACCTGAAATTCGTTTCTGATATGTTATGCAAAGTCTGCACATTTAGGAATGATCCACTCATCTATATTCCTCCAGCATCTAAACAAGTGCCTTTAATCATTTTAGCCAAGCCATTTCTGACTCCATGCCCCTTTGGTATACCTCTTCTAATTCCATTTCTTTTTAGACATGCCACTTCTGGCACCATGTTACTCATTTGTCTCCGATACATATAACAAGAAGGCTTGGGGTTACGTTCAGATGCTTTAATATATACAAACACATCAGGATGGATAGCAGCATCATTACATATGAACAAACTAGTTAACAAACAGAGCTTACATACATACATGCTTACATCTCAACAGTTAACTACAAAATGCCAGGTAGGCTCGCACATGCTCAGTATTTATACACTTGTGCAAGCCCTCGGATAGCTTCTGAAAGGTATATACACACATACTGATCTACAATTCTCACCTTTGAGGGGAAACTGGCTAGGCTTAAAATGGCCCTCAAGGGCAGCTAGCCTAGCACTTATCTATGAACGTTACCTATGAACCAACAAATTGGCAAAGAACAGACATTAAAAGGAAAATAACAGATGTGTTGGATACAACTACACATGAAAAAGGTGATTAGCAGCAAAATGTTCAAATTCAAGAAGGTGAGTTTTAAACAATGTTAAGAGTCAAGAGTGAGAGGTATTTACAGTAATAAAGGAGGGCAGTAGAGTCTTGGGATGTTGAATTTCACAGCTGATGGCAGAAGTCTGAATTCAACCATGAATAAGTTATATTATCAATTCAACTACATCTGCAGCAAACATGGTCAGAGGACATATTTTATAGCCCTTACAAAATAGAATGATGAAAGCCACTCAATTTTAGCTCTCATACAATTTACTACAAACATACAACTCAAATGTCAATCCCCAGAACTGCTACAGTATTTTCCATTAATATAAATAACAATATTGCAATCCTCATAGGCATTCTTTTGCAGTCTGCAAGATGTCTAAGGCATCAACTGTTTGAACAGAGACACACAGAAGTTTAAACAGCACAGGTAACAATAACACCATTTCTTTATCTGAAAAAATAACTTACTATGTCAAAATGTGTACAAGAGTACAAATGCAAAGATTTAACTGCAAAATGGAATGCCTTTTGGTGAATACAGATGAGTTAAGCCTTTGCAGAACTTTATATTCATTTATTTAGTTATTTCACTTTGATAACTGGGTAAAATAGACTGGTCGACACAACCTTTTCAGCCATGACTTAGGCACCATGCAAGACAAACAGAAAAATATACCCAAACTAAAGAATACAGAGTTGAACATGGTACAGTAACAAAGTAGAGAGAGATAGACTACATTTGTATTTTATTTACAATTATAAATGCAAGTGATAATATTTACAGAATGTCCAAATACAGTAGACATTCATCTACTGGTCATTTGTTAAAAGTCTGTCTCTACAACAGTTTGTGACTACAGTGCGAGTTGCAAGGACTTGCCATTGTCACAGAAGCAAAAGCATTCGGTGTCCTTAAACAGCTGCCCCCACCCTTAAATAACTGAAGTGTCTCTTGCTGCCTCACTTCTGCATATAGCCAATTCCAAACAGCTGGGTCTAGCCTAGAGAAAGCTCTTTCTCCCACGGAGGTTTTAAAACAAGGTCTAATAAGAGTAATGCTATCTTTTAGGCTGTCTCTAAGCATATAGATTGGCTGCTTAATTTGTAATGTTGTTTTCATGGGAGAGGGGGCAGCATCCCTTTTTTAACAGCTTGTAGATTTGACAGCTAAGTGGTAGCGTTGTTGCCTCACAGCAAGAGGTTCTCCCATTCGATTCTCGGTTGGAGCACCTTCTGTGTGGAGTCTGCATGTTCTCCCCGTGGTCAAGTGGCGTTCGAAAGACATGCGTGAATGGGCATGCCTTCGTTGAAGGTTGGGCGTCGGGCTGGCACCTCAGCACCGTAAAAATCTACTGCCAATCGTTAGCGGACTGGAGTTCCGCTGTGGCGACCCCTAACCAGGAAAAAGCCAAAAAAGAAGACCAACAAGATTTGACAGCTAAGCAGGAAATGTATCTCTGCCATTTGCAGGAAGCCAGCTGCATCACTGTAGAAGTCGGCAGTGATGAGTTCAGCATTCTGTAAGCAGAACTAATCTGCAGATTTTGTTCTTGTTGTTTATATTTTACAAGTGTTTGAACTCAAATGGTATTTAAAGAAGGTGTCCATATTTATTTTTTGGGATAAGCACATTTTTAGCTAAGGCATTAAGAATTGTTGGAGTGAGAAGGTTTGAGTCTCTATAGAACGTTTAACTGGTGGAGTGTTTCAGTAATAATATTGCTAGTATGCTTAGCCAATCCCTATGTACTTCTGTTCTGATACTAGCGATGGCCGGGTTGCCATATGTATCAGTGATAATTAGATTTGGAAATGTAGGGAATTTTTGCAAGGTGTCAAATATCATGTCAGACTTCAGGGGACCGATTATGAGCATACCTTCATTTGTCCATCTGTAAAGTTAGACTTTAGACTGTAGGTTCCATTGAAAGGACAAAGTGTTCTTACATTAGTTAAGTAATAAGATACCATCTGCATAAAAAACACAGTTAAAGTGGGGAAGGTCGGTGGATAAATAATTGTTGAGTAGGGAAAACAAGTGGTCCAAGGATGGATCCTTGTGAGACTCCTATGTTAATAGAGCAGTAAGTCAGTCAAAAAGCAGGTTCCTTTGTGTACTTGGAATGTTCTGTTTTGGAGGTAACTTGGAAACTGCCTTACCTTCAATGCAAAAAGAGAAGCAAGCCAGACAATGTTTTTTTCTTACTTCTGCACAGGGAAGGACTAGATTAAGGCCCTTGGCTTGATCTTACTTCTGCACAGGGAAGGACTAGATTAAGGCCCTTGGCTTGATCTAACAACAAGTTTTAAGTGCAAGTAAGAAAATAAAAGAGCACTGAATGTAATGAAAAGTTTTCCTTTAACAAATAAATGTTCACACTGCAATATCCCAAAACAATCTGAATTGTGGAAAATACAAGTCACAAACTGCAGACACCCTAAAGCAAAAAGTACAGAAGTTTACTAAGATAGGCGCTTTTGTCCAGTTGTAACCAACTTCATCAGATAAAAAATTCTTCCCTTACAACATTTTATATCTATCACTAACCACATTGAAAATGCAAAAAAGTCAAATGAACATTATATGCAATACAACTCATAAAAACTACACAAATCATTCTATAGTCCAATTGTCAATAAAACAATGTATAATTTGATTAAAGATAAAAATTTAAATTCTTGATCTAATATTCATCAATAAACTAACTATGGAAATTCTGTTGCTGCAATACAAGAAGCTTGTAGCTAAAGGCAACTGTGTATTTAGCTCTCATGTTTCTATGGAGACAATCCACTAAAGGACAATAAAAATAAAATACTTTTTTCTTTTTATGGCTAAAAGATGTTTTCTGAAAGCATTCAAGTTGTTTTCTACATCTGGAAGAGGAAAAAAAGATAAGACAAAAACAGACAGCACTTAAAGTAGAAGCACAGGCTATACCGTGCATCACAGCAGGGATAATCTACATTATAGGTCAATTAAAGCCTGTAAGTGCAGCCATCAATCTGGGACAGTTGCTCCTATTAGGAAGGTTAAACTTCATTATTTGATGATGTACATAATATTTTGCGTGTTTGTATTAAGTTAATACGTTATATGGGTGCTCTGGGGGTGTGTGTTTGAAGGTTTTCACTAAAACAAAAAAATCTTATAAGACATGACATAAGTTCAAATGGATATGACAAGAAACAACTGTATAAAAGATCAAAATGCCAAACATTACTATACGCTTGCATCCCAAAGCTGACACCAGACATTTTTTTAAAAAAGCTGTTATACATAACAGGTGGTAATAATAACTTCTTATCATAATGACACCACTTTCCATATTACCACTGCATGTGAATGGTCTCACAGGCATATACAAAAATGAAGGAGTAGTAAACTATATTAAGAAATGCAGAGTGCAAATACCTGTGCTACAAGAGAGACATTTGGAAAGAACTGAGCAAATGAATTTGATGAAGAAAGGATTTCAGGATGGTTATTCAGCAGAATATTTGGGGCAAAGGAAAAGGAGAGTACTTCATTGTTCAAGGAGCTCCAACAGAGAAGAAAGAGGTAAAAAAGATAATAATGGTAGATTTGCAGTAGTAAGGGTCTACAGGCAAGGAAGGAGGATTTCACTGGCATGTATTTATAGTCCACCTAAAACTGTTATAATGGAGCTTAAGAAAATTCTGGGAGAAATGATCAGCTTTCAGCAGGGAATATTACTGGGTCTATATTAGTTCGCCAAAGTCTAACTTCAGCAAACACCTACTCAGTGACTGCACTTCAACGAAAATCGTTTCAGCAAGTTGTTGAAACTACCAAGGTACTTACGCTGCAACACAGCAGACCAACACACATAGGTTCATAGGTAGGTACTAGGCTATCGGCCCAAGGGCCTACGTAAGCCTAGCCAACAAGGTTCCTCGGCTTACGCCACCTAAGAAAGTTATTTTCTTGTGCCACTGTCGAGCAAAGACACAAAAGTGATCCCTGGGATGTATTTCCTATTTCCCATCCACTCATCAAGATTTTACTTGAAGAGTGTTAATGAACAACTTTGCTTGACATAGATGGGTAGCCTGTTCCTGGGGTTCAGGCGCCTAGGCAGCGAGACATTTCCTTGTGATACATTTAGTTGGGGACACATGGCTGAAGTGACATTCAGCTGCAGAAAAGTATGGCTGTTTGCAAATTCCCTGTGGGCAAAGAGAAGCACACGCTGCCATGCTCACAGCTTTATTAACCAAATGCATGGAGGCAGAAGAAGTAATAAGTGTTATGCTCAGAGTACAGTACATACTTTTGTAACTACAACATGTAGAAGCGTGCTATATCATGGAGGAAATCCAGCAGGCTACTGTAGTCACATTTATGCTCCTGTATGCATTTTAGGTAATGTTCCCTAGACACACACTGTGAAGGGAGTAATGGTACACACACACCGATTATAAAGGCACTGCCCATTGTGCACTGCATTTTTACTGCCACTGACATGCCCTCTAGCGAGCCTGCTGCTGATGCCTGCCATATTGCCTGCTGTCTCATGTTTCCTTGGGGACCATGGACATTGTCCCCCCCCATGCATTTGGTTATTGAAGTTGTGGGCATGGCAATACATTCTTCTCTTTGCCCACAGGGAATTTGCAAACAGACATATTTCTCTGCAGCTGACTGTCACTTCAGCCATGTGTCCCCAGTCAAATGTACCACAGGGAAATGTCTCACTGCCTAGGCACATGAACCCCTGTTCCAGAGTATGGGAAGTCTTTGGGACAGGAATCTATCCCACCAGCATGTCCTGTTTATTGTGGTGACAAGGTTTAGGTCCCTAGTGCGTGTAGCTCGGAGGGATTGGGATTTCTTTAGGTGTAGCATGTCCAACAACTCTGGGTTTGACATAGCTTTATATGTTAGGCAGAGATCACCTTGGAGTAGGCAATATGCTATGGAGTAAAGCTGGAGTTTTTGAGGAGGTCTGTGTAGGGCATTTGTTTGAGGCCAGTAATCCTGTGAGGTACTTCTGTGGCATTTCCAGCTGCTGCAGATGTCTTGTGAGGTACACACCAAAAGGGGCGTTGTACTCTATAATGGGTCTAATGAGTGTCGAGTACAGGGGAACAATTACCTTTTTTTTCCTGGATGAGAACCCTTTTATGATGAGGTGTGCCACGTAGAAGGACTTCCTGACTACTGTGGCGATGTGACTATCAAATGAGAGACTACTGTCCACCTGGGTCCCAAGGACTCATCATGCATTCGGAGTTAAGTAGATTGTTGCCTATGTGGTGGTTCATGGGTACAGCGTTTTTACCAAAGGGGATGACACTGCACCTTTTGGCATTGAGCTTGAGGCCATGGCTCTGACACCAGGCATCTGTCTCAGTGAGGCCCTTCTGTAGGATGTCCACATCATTTGGTGACTTGACTACGGCTCCTAGTTTGCAGTCATCTGCGAACTTCGTTAGCCAGAGGCCTTCTGTGTTAGCCTGTACTTCAGAGAAGTAGATACTAAACAGGAGAAGTCCCAGGACGGAACCCTGTGGTACTCCACTTGTTACTGCTTTGAGGTCAGATTTGGAGTCTGCAACTTTTACAGTGTGGGTTTTGTCAGTGAGCCAGTTGGCAACCCATCTTGTGACGTAGGGGTTTATACCTAGTTTAGTGAGTTTAGCTACAATTCCAGAATGGGGGATGGTGTCGAAAGCCTTGGCGAGGTCAAGATAGGCTGTGTGAACCACCTTACCCTCATCTACGGCTTTGGTGACTGCCTCAAAGAAGTCGATCAGGTTCAGGAGGCATGATCTGCCTTTCACAAACCCAAACTGGGTGGGATCCAGAGTTTGGAAGTTACCAATGTCTTTGTTTATGTGTTCCATGATGATACGTTCCATGGCCTTGCAGACCAGGCTCGTCAGGCTAATAGGTCGATAGTTCCCGGGATCAGTGGTGGCTCCCCCTTTGTGGAGTGGGATAACTGTTGCTGTGCGCCATTCAGTGGGCACAAAGCCTGATGTGAGGCTATTATTGAACATGGTGCTTAAGTGGGGAGCCAGTTCGTTCTGAAGTTTGTGTAAAACGCAGCTTGGTATGTTGTCCAGTCCCCATGGATGTTGTGTTTTTGGCTTTAGAGAGTGCAGCTTTTACCTGCATAGTTGTGATTACAGGGACTCTGCATTTTTCCTGTATAGATATGGGCCCTTTAGGGGGTGAGAGGGGGGTAAAGTTAGCACTGAACCTATCTGCCAGGATGTTGGCAATATCAGTTGGTTCTGTAATTTTTGTGCCTTTGTGCTGTAATTCAGAGCAGATCTGGGTGTTGCCATCGAGATTCTTGACATAGCTATAGAATGCTTTATGGTTGTCCTTGGAATTAGTGGCAATTTTGTTTTCGTAGCTAGCTTTGGAGGATCTTATACTTCTTACTGAGGCTGACCAGGGAGCTCCTCCACTCATGGGATTTTACTCTCTTTTTCAACAGTTTCTTACTTCTGTTGTACAGTTTGTTTATGGCAGGGGACCACCAGATTGGCTTCCTTTTTTTGGAGGATAGCGTCTTGGTTCTGTTTGGGATAGCATGATCCATGCACTCATGTAAGTGCTTATAGAGTGCATTTGTGTAGGATTCAGCAGGTGTAACTGTACTGTCCATCTGCATGGGTGTCATGAAGTTCATCAGTTCTGTCTTAAGAAGCATGAAGTTGGCTTTGGAGAAATTTTTTACCATGGTTTCCTTAATGGGGGGTGGGGGTGGGATGTGGATATCAAGGGTGATTAGCTTATGGTCGGATCGGACCAACGAGGAGTTGACTTCAGGTGTGGAACACCGGTCCACTCATGTTGGTAATGACCAGGTCTAGGATATTGTTGCCTCTGGTGGGGGTGTGGATAAGTTGATCTACGGCATTGGAGTTTATGAATTCCAGAAAGCGCTGAGCGAAGGAGTTGGTACATGAGTAGTTTTCCCAGTTAATGGTGGGGTAGTTGAAGTCGCCCATTATTAGGGTGTTTGGTTGAACCCTAATATTTTCCAGTACATCAAAAAAAGAGGAGTGCGAATCCTGGGGCATGGTGGGGAATCTGTAGCAAGCTACAATTTGGATTGCAGTTTTGCCCAGAGTTAGTTGCACTTGGATAACCTCGGATGCATTATGCTGAGCAACTAGCCTGGAGGTGTGGATATCCTTAATGAATATGGACACACCTCTGCCTTTGGTGTTTTGGTCCAGGTTACATGGCTGAAAAGTGTGGTATGAGTTATAGCTTGGTAGTGCAGGGGTGCTCTCTGCAGCCTTGAACCAGGTCTCAGTCACTGCACAGATATCGATGTTCTCCATTTTAAGGAGTGCCTCGAGTGAGTGCATTTTGAGATCTAGACTTCTAGCATTGAGTAGCATTACCCTCGGTTTTTGCTTGCCTGTTCCTGTTATAGTAGTGAATTTATTTAAACCCTGCCTAAAAAGGCACTATAGGAGCAGCAAGAGCCATAGCCAGTATCCAAAATCCGAGGGGCGACAGGTGCAGGCCATCTGTGGCAAAGCATCGTGGTCTGTCGATCATGTCATCCCAAGCAGACAGATACTGGATCCCCTTAGAATGACACCAGAAGCTTAGCCAATTGTTGAAGTCAATCATTTTGTCCTTGTACTGCAGTATCACACAACTAAATCGAACCTACCCAAGTGGGGGGCTTCACCCCCCCAGGGACTGCACCCCCCCCCCACAAGTACATATACCAACTCTGAGATTGCACTGCAGTAGAGAAATGGGCAAAGTTGAGTAGCTGGCCAACTACTATTTTGCCCTTGATAAATTCAGCGAATCACTGACGCAATTTTTGTTGAAGTGAGGTCACTGAATGGGTGTTCACTGAAGTTAAGACTTCAGTAAACTAATATAGACCCATATTACTTATAGGTGGGTACTGGAATTTGATTTGCAACAGTGAGAATACATCTGGGGGGCACAGAAGGGAAAATATAACAAAATAGGGTCAATATTTGAAAAAATTAATCAAAATATTTGGTATGAAAGATATGAATTTAGTAGTAGTAGCTAAGATAGGGGTGGGAGGTTGGTATAAGTGTTTACCTTACAACCACAAGGTGCAGGGTTTGATTCTTACATGGGGTGATTGGTTAGGCTTAAAATGGCCCACAAGGGCAGTTAGACTAGCACTAATCTATGAACCTATGAATCTACTGCACTTGGAACAAAATTAAATTTGTTAAGTTTACAAAAGAGCAGGTTATGACTTACTGTTTTGAATAGTCTTGTCATATCAATGAACAAACCTCCTTGTTAATTCTGAATTATTCATATAGTCAGAAATGATGTCAGTAGCCAAGTATAATGTTGTTATGGTACAGAAAGGGTGGCCTAATGGTTAAGGTGTTTGCCTTACAAATACAAGGTGCAGGGTTTGAGTCTCACAAGGAATAATTGGCTAAGTTTAAAATGGCTCACAAGGGCAGTTAGCTTAGTACTAATCTATGAATCTATGAAAGAATTTCTGAAACTATGTAGTTTATCACAAAGTAATCAATATTTGTTTATGTGATCCTAGAGGTGTCTGTACACAAGTTTTTCAAATATTTCTTGTTATAGGGTACAGGCTTGCTATAGACCAATACTCTTTGTACTCTACACTGTTTGCTTTTTTAGGGTGAGGGAAATGATGTGCAAGTACTTCTGCAGGTAAGAGCATGGGAAAAATAGTTGCTGTTAAAGCAATGTTGGCTACACGAGTGACAGCTGCTGATACAAAGGAAGCTAACATTTTCACGAAGACGGGGTCAAGGTGCAGTTATGAGAGCTTAGAGCTAGATTTTTCATTTATGCTGAGAAGTGCCATTTCAACTTCTTTAACAGTGAGCTGCCTAAAGTAAAATTTGTACTGTCATCTGGTGGGGGTTCTGAACAAGGACATAGCCTTTGGTTAGGTCATTAACACAGTCTCTTAGGAAGTTTTTATAGTCTTTAACAAAGTTGAGGCTTCCTGTTGCATTATTTGCTGACTGTGCGGAGTCAGTGACGCTGCACCTGTTAAAGATTTTAGCTCTTTCCAGAAGTGTTTTGGACTGGAGGTTAGTATGGTCTGTCTGGATCTAAGAAATGAGGCCTTTGTTGCACTGGTAGCAATTCTTGCCTTTTTCTTGAGGTGGTTGTATCTTTCATGTAGTTTGTTTTATGGTTGCAGTTTTCATTTAGAGCGGAATGCCTGGATTTATTTAGTTTTTTTTAGATACTGAGAAAGCCAACAGCATTTCAGACCTGTAAACAACCTTTTTACAGTTTGGAGGAGGAAACCTTGAATTTGGCTCAGAGTTTCCAAGAAGCGGGCCATGGCCATGTTTAGATGTATGCAGTTGTAAATAGTGAGCCAAAGTATGCAGGTTCTCATTTAGTAGTTGCTGTTTAGTTTCTGAAAATGGTCAGCAGGAGATGGTATGAGGCAGTTTCTTTATTGCCTAAAATGTCCAAGTAGAAATAACTGGGCAGTGATTGCTTGGAGTATCAGGTAGTAAACTGGCTTCTTTGCATATCATTTTTAAGTTAGCTTTAACGAGGTACAGAACACAACTGCTGCCTGTCAGTTGGTTGGGTCTTGTAAATTCTATGACTAGTTGTTCCAAACTGTGGAATATTAGCATTTTATTAAGATGGTGGTTGGAAGCAGTGCATTATATTAAAGTCACCTATTAGCAATACGGTGCAGGGTACCCCAATAACAAATATATCTTTTATTAGTCGTAATATGGTTACGGAGGATGGGGGACATAAGCTACACACAAATGCAAGTTCATACGACCACCAAGTGCAAAACTTGTTGATATCCAAACTATGCTTCTGGTTTGCTACATCTGATGCAAAGTACAAGGCTTACCTTTTTGACGGTAGCTAACAAATTAACTAACAACCATTGCACCTTGCCTGGGACCTTACCCATTGTCTACGTATAAGTTAATAGCTACAGTCAATGTACACAAAAGGACAAAGGTTGTACTTTAGCCAAGTTTCTGTTGTTCCCAAAATGCATGGGTTTACATCAAAAAGACAGATTCCAAGGGCTGACCATTTGTTTAAACTGTTAATGCTCAGGCAGGCAATTTTTATGAATTTTTTGTTACTGCTGCAGAGGTTGATGGGGTTACCCTGAGGGTTTTGTTGACTGGGAGAATGCAGGTGTGTTGTAGTCCAGGAATGTTGTGCATTGGATGTGGTGTCTTCTGGCTTTGGTTGAATGTTGCCTGCTTGTAGCAGCTTGTTGAAGAAAGAACAAAGGTTAATGAGGGTCTTTTTATTAGGCTGGTGGTTGGATAATTTTGTAGGATGTAATTTTTAAGTAAGCATTGACTTCTATTAACATACATTTTGCAAGGGATGAAGCTAAGGAACAGTGGTGAAGGTGCCTAATATCAGTGTCTAATAAAATGTGTCTGAGAATTTTGCTTGCAGGTTAACCAATATCACAACAGTAAAACACATAAAAGCAAATAATCCAACAAAAATGTCACAGGATACCTTCTCCTTGAAAAGAACCAGACACTAGGCAGGGTAAGGTTATAAGCACTTTTGTTCCCTTTATTCCCACTCAATACAAATGGAACTTCATCAGATACAAAACCTTACACCCCCCCCCTCTTTTTATATATAATTCAATTGATTAATCACAATCAATTAACTTAAATGAATTAATTAGTTAAGTGTGCTCTCAAGTTAAAAACACATTAATGCCTTTGTGTCTTTCGGCTTTTCCCGGTTAGGGGTCGCCACACCGGAACTAAGGTCCGCTAATGACTGGCAGTAGATTTCTACGTGCAGAGTTGCCAGCTCTGACGCACAACCTTCAAAGACGGTATGCCCATTCACGCATATCTCTACACAGAAGACGCTCTAGCTGAGAATCGAACAGGACATGTTCATTAAAAATACATAGCTACGTATAATACATGAATAATTATCCTATAAAAACACATATATAATAAACATTTCTCCAAATTCTCCAATGGGTTACATAGCTGTCTGGAAGCAGGAGAAAAACACACCGACTGATGTACTGCAAGCATTTAAAACACATATGAACTACATCGGATGGCACAACTAGAAAAAAAGTACAGTTTTGTACCTACCATAAATGTAGATGTTCGAGGATCCACATTGCTGCAGTCCTTACTATTGGGGTAGTCCGCTGTCCAGTCGGCCCGAATACCAGAGTATAAGGCTGACGTCGGTCAGGGCGCATTAGACTGACGTCAGTACGTCAGGGTACTAATGCGCATGACCGACGTCATATCCTCAGTCTTTTCTTGCCCCAGATGTCAGAAGACCCTAAAAAGACAAGGCCCAAAATACCTGCACCAAACATATGTACAATATATACAAAAAGATATATACAAAAATATCAACATATAACCTCACCTACACAACCACCCATAAACACAGAGGGGAAGGAGGGAGGGTAAATTGGACTGCAGCAATGTGGATCCTCGAACATCTACATTTATGGTAGGTACAAAACTGTACTATGTTCTTCGTTCCACATTGCTGCAGTCCTTACTATTGGGTAGAATCCCAAAGCAGAGGTAAGGGAGGCTGGCAAATCATAAAGAAGTAGGAGCTGACAACATGCCTTGCAAAACAGCTGTGGCAAAACCAGCCCTAGACTTAGAGTAGATAGGAAGGTGATAATGCTTAGAGAAAGTATGCACTGAACTCCAAGTAGCTGCCTCCAAAATATCCTTAGTTGCCACCCCTTAGAAATGCTGTTGAAGTGGCAGTAGCCCTAGTGGAATGAGGCCTAATCCCAGCTGGAATCTCCTTGCCATGATGGGAATAACAAAATGCAATGCAAAACCCAATCCACCTAGAAATAGTTTGTTTTGACACAGGCTTGCCCTCGAACTCAAAGCAAAAGAAACAAACAACTGCTGAGACTGCCTAAAATCCTTAGTCCTGCTTAAATAATAACGCAATTGCCTGTGTACATCTAAAGTGTGCAAAATCTTTTCCCCTTTATTTTGGGGGTCTGCATAAAAGTAGGCAAATGAATAGTTTGGTTTAAAGCCACACTAGAAACCACCTTAGGCATAAAGGAAGGATTAGTACGTAATGATACCCTATCCTTATGGAAAATCAAAAAGGCTCTACTGCCATAAGGGCCTGCAACTCAGACACCCTTCTTGCAGAAGTAATAGCCAACAGAAAAGCAGTCTTCCATGACAAGTATTTCAATTCAGCAGTAGCCGCAGGCTCAAAAGGTTGTAGAGTAAGTTTTTCCAACACAAAATTGAGATCCCAAGCAGGAGTAGGAGCTCTACGTGGGGTCTTATATTCTTTGCCCCTCTAAGAAACTGCTTGAACAAAGGATGCGAAAACAATGGTGGGTCACAATCATAGTGAGCTGAAATTGCTGCAGCATGAATCTTAATGGAAGAGAAGGACAAACCTTTGTCCAATAACTCAGTAAGATATTGAAGAGCCACACTCAAATTAGGCTCAGAAATCTCCAAATTCTTTGCTGTACTCCAAAATAAAAATCTCTTCCATTTTTCTGCGTACACTTTCCTTGTACTAGGTCTTCTAGCTTCCATAATCACATTTAAAACTTGTTGAGGAAGTTGAGACCTGCTGTGTTTCAACACAGAATATGCCAGGCTGTTAGATGAAGAGAGTGAAGCTTGACATTGAGCAGATGACTGTCCTTCTGAGATAACAGATGAGGAATCAAAGGTAAAGGCCATGGAGGCTTCTTTACCAGACTCCTTAGTAGTGGGTACCAGTGTTGCCGAGGCCAATCTGGAGCTATCAAAATCATCCTTGGCTTGTCTTGTCTGACTTTTAATAGCACCTTTGGAAGAAGAGGCAGAGGTGGAAAGGCATACACATGAAGGTTTTTCCAACTGAAAGACAGAGCATCCACTTTCCAAGCTGTGTGATGAAACCCCTTTGTGCAAAACTTTGGCAGCTGGTGGTTTAGTGGAGAAGCGAACAGATCTATGTCTGGAGTTCCCCATGACACTGTCAATTTCTGAAATACATGAAGATCCAGTTTCCACTCGTGGGGATCCATGATTTGTCTGCTTAACACATCTGCTAAGGAGTTCTGTGCTCCCGGCAGAAACCTTGCCTGAAGAGTTAGTTGCAAGCTTAGCGCCGTCTCCCATAAAATTATTGCTTGCCTGCATAGAGGATAAGAATGTGTTCCCCCTTGCTTGTTGATGTACCACATGACAGTTGTGTTGTCTGTTAGAATCAACACCTGCCCTGGAAGAAGTAACTCCTTGAAAGCCATTAATGCAAACTGGACTGCTAACATCTCCTTCATGTTGATATGTAGATGCTGTAGTCTGGCAGGCCACTTGTCTTGTATCCACTTTCCATTCAGATGAGCTCCCCAAGCAATGTCCGAGGCATCTGTCGTTAAAATCTGACTCGCCTCTGGCCGGGTCACAGAGAGTCCCTTGTTTAGGTGACATTCCTGAGCCCACCACAAAAATTCTTTTTGAAGGCAAGGTATTATTTGAATGACAGTGTCCAAATCCTGGCAGTGCTGTGTCCATACATTTTGAGATACCATTGTAGCTTCCTCATATGCAGTTTGGCATTGGGAAGCACCAGAATACAAGATGCCATGAACCCTAATGCTTGAAGGACTGTCCTTGCAGTCAGCACGGACTGATGAGATAGTTGATGGAAGTAAAGTGATAGACTCTTTTGTTTGTCCGGGGTTAAAAAGGCCATCTGGGCTGCTGTATTCAGTCTCACACCCAGAAAGCACATGTCTTGAGAGGGTACTAGACTGGACTTTATTTCGTTCACAGAATACCCTAGGCATCTTAGCACTGCTATAACATATTCCAGATGCTGTAGAAGGTCTTCCTTTTCTTGAGCCAGAATCAGGCAGTCGTCCAAGTAAGGATAGATTTGAATTCCTTTTAGCCTGAAGTAAGCTATCACTGGAGCCAGAACCTTTGTGAATACTCTGGGCAGTAGATAAGCCAAAGGGCAATGCAGAGAACTGATAATGAGAATTTCCAGCTCGAAAACGCAGATACTTCCTGCAACTTAGTCTTATAGGCACATGAAGGTAAGCTTCCTTGAGATCTAAAGTTACCATCCAGTGATCTTTGCCCAGCAGAGGTAAAAGCTGTTGTAACGTCAACATCTTGAACTTGGGAATGTCCAGATAAGTGTTGAGGATAGATAAATCCAAAATTGGTCTCCACGTGTTCCCCTTCTTTGGTACTAGGAACAGGCGAGAATAAAATCCGAGGCCCCTTTCTGATACAGGGACTGGCTGAATGGCCCCTATTTGGAGTAACTGAGAAATTTGCTTGTGAGCCTCTTTCCTTTGTGGAGGAGGAACGTCTGGCATGCCTTTGAAAGGGGGCAATGTATGGAAATAAAACCTGTAACCGTGGTGAATGATTTCCAACACCCATCTGTCTTGAGTAATTAAATCCCAATTTTCCTTGAAAAGAGACAGTCTTCCTCCCAAAGGAGCTGCCAGACGAGAATCTACTGGCAGCTGAAAAGGCAGGTCATTGGGTCTGTTTACAAAGGACTGACCCCTGCCCTCACCAGAAGTCTGAGCAGGTGAACTCCCTGTTCTAGGCCTAAAAGAACCTTGAGCTCTGCCCCTACCACGTCTAGACCTACCCCTAGACTGGGAATCATAAGCAGGATATGTCCATCCCTTAGTAGGCCAATTTCTACTAAACTTGGTGGCTGCACCTGCAAAAATCTTTAACAGTTTGCATAGACTTAGCTTTGTCCTCCATTTTCTTTAAAACTGCTTCCACAGGCGAACCAAACAACACATCCGACTGTAAAGGAGCATCCAAAATCCTTGTCTTAACATGCTCAGCTAAATTCTGATCCCTCAACCAGGCATGCCTGCGAAGAACAGAACTAGTGGCAGCCACCCTCGAGGAGGCCTGTACAGCATCAAAACCACATTGCAAGGAATGCTTACCCACTTGTTCAGACACCTGAACTAAATCCAGCAACTCTTTACACTCAATACCTTCCGCCAAAGCATCCACCTTAGATTTCAGTTGTGAAAGGAGATAATTTTGATATTTAAGCATGTGAAACTGACAATTCAACGCCCTCATGGCTAAAGTGGAAGAAGTATACACTTTCTTTCCCCATCTATCCAAAGCCCTTGCCTCTTTATCAGTGGGAACAGGGTTTTTAACCACAGAGGCCTTAACACCTTTAGGTCCCTGAGAAACAGTTTCCGGGTCTGCCCTAGGACTTTTAAAAAGATACTTATGAGCTTCAGGCACCCTATAGTACCTATCAGGTTTAACAGGAGCAGGAGGCAAAGAATCAGGGTTCAAGGAAGCCTCTGCAAAAACATCTTCCACCACATTTAACACAGGAGGTATAGCTAAGGGCCTATGCTGGGGCAAAAACAAGAATTCCCTAAGCCTTTTCCTGGAATCAGAGTAATCCTGGCCTTCCCATTTAAAGTGCTCCCTCATGGAATGCAGAGTCTCTGAAAATGAGAAATCCTCAGGAGGAGAAGCTGTAGGAGTGGAATCATCCACATCAGAATCAGAATAAGGAGGATACTCCTGCAAATCTTCCGCAGAAGACTCAGAAGCCTCTGAACACTGTTCAAAACTATCAAACTCCGGTTCCACCCTAGGCCTCTTATCAGGAGGGGGCATAGAACCTCTAATCATAGTAATCAAATCTTCTGCCATTTTAAGCATATGTTTCTTAGGCACAGAACCTGAAATGCTAGGAGAAGCCCCACTGAAGCTGAACTTGGCCTACCTCTCAAAGAAGTTTTGGCAACAGAAGGAGAGGCTCTAACTACCTTGGGAAGAGAGGGAAGAACAGTTACCTGAGAAGCCCCCTCAGCCTGGCCTACCTCCTGAGAAGGCACATCCTGTAACAGTAAAGTCTCTGCCTGATACTCCAAAGAAACTCCTGGCAAAACCTCTGGCTCCACTGAGCCTTCTAGAGAACCGACGTCCGGGACTGCCGGTTCATCAACCCTAGGCTTCGCTGTTTTGTCCTTGCGCTTCTTGGATGAAGCGGGCGTCGGAGCATCCGACGGCATTTTATAATTGCAACGCTTCCCAAACACTAACCTGGCACAGTCTAACCGTCTCTTAATAGTGCGCTTGTTAAACCTAGCACAAGAGCGGCATCCAACAACGTCGTGCTCAGGCCCTAAACAAGGTATACACAAGGTATGGTAATCCCTATGAGGTATCTGTTTCCCACAAGAAATACAGTTATTCACTTTTTCTGACATCCGGTTAAATACTGAGGCAAGAAAAAACCAAAATGTTCCCCAACGGGGTACTTAGCCAACTCTGATTCGGTCTGAAACTCCGGCTTCGGAAATATTTCAGAACGCCAACCTGCACTCGCAAAACTGCTTCTGCATCGGACCATGCGGCAAAAAAGACTGAGGATATGACGTCGGTCATGCGCATTAGTACCCTGACGTACTGACGTCAGTCTAATGCGCCCTGACCGACGTCAGCCTTATACTCTGGTATTCGGGCCGACTGGACAGCGGACTACCCCCAATAGTAAGGACTGCAGCAATGTGGAACGAAGAACATCTGAAGATGAATGCCCTTCTTACTCCCTGATGTCCAGACATCAGTCTTTGGATGCCTGTCAGCTAGGTGTAATGCAAACACTCTGGAAATTATGCCAATCATGGGATTCTATATGGTAGGAAGACCCAAGAGTCAGTACTGCAGAAATGACTACAAAGAACATCAGGACCAGCAGCCCAGAACCTTTTACCAGTATGCTGCCAAATGAACTTGGGAGAGTAGTGGCAGTCCTAAGGACTCTAGAAGATGCTTGCAGTCCAACAGTATCTTCTCCCTCTCTCTCTTTGTCATACAATGTTAACTTTTTTTTTTTTTTTAAATTTTTAGTGGAGTGTTTCCTTGTTCATTTTCGTTACTGTAAGGTTACACAACTTTAATAATACGTTAAACATAATATCTCTTTCACAATTAGTTTAAACAAGTGAAATCTGAGTTAACTATAAAAAAGAGAAGACCATAGCAGCTTACAGCTTCTGGAAATAATTTTCCCATGATGCTCTGTAAATGACAGAAAAAGGGAATAACATAGTTTCTCATGCCAGCAAAACACAATTATAATTAGTAATAACTGTCCTCTTACCAAATCAAATACCTTGAATAGTAAAATGAATGACAAGAACAAGCTACACAAAATCACTGGCCTAGTCTACCCATCAGGCATCCATTAGAACGAAGGAAGGTATACAGTAATGTGACGGTACAAGTACATCACTGCTTATAACCTATTCATGACAGCTCCATTAAATTCAGTAAAGTGTGTCTGCCATGGTATTTCATTTCTTGGCCTGTAAGGTGGAAAGACGACAGAATGTTGGACATGATCCCAGACAAAGTTATGCACAGCATCTCACCAGTCATGAAGTGACCTTGCTCTAACATATCTGTTTACACAATATAATTCTCTGAAGTATTTGTCCTAGCATGCTCCTTATTTGTTATTATGAGAGGAGCAAAGCCTTTAGGGTAATACCCATGCCCCTAAAAGGTTTAAAAAGGAAGGCAGATGCTACCTTGAGGGAAAAGCAGCTAAACTGAACTGAACCTTCCACTGGTACAGAGACAGCAGACAGATTATGAACGTTAGTTTCCTAAAGGCCCGCATATGCAAACCAGTGACATCCCTAAGCTCAGTGCTCTTCATAAAGAGCTCTTTATCCTTAAAAGTGCTGAAACTGATGCTTCTACATTAATTTATAAATGAGAAAAGCATTTCACACACCCTGGGTGCCAAAGAATGAAGGGCATCATTTCTTTGTCGCTACCTATTGCCTGTATTAAATGATGGACAGACTAGCTAGTGCGGTTTTCAAGTCCCTAAAATGACAGGAATAAATAAGCTTTAAGACTGATGTGCTCCGACTTACCATAAACAATATGGTTCACCATAACACATAATGTCCAAGGCTGTTGCAAGGAAATTATCAATAGCCCATGTGTGCACAGAAGTAAAAATACCTTCTCAGGCAGGTAGCCAGCATGTTAGAAAGTACTGCCTAGGCAGCAGCAAAAAAAAAAAAAAAAAAAAAAAAATCTCTTGATCATACAATACTCTCACCACCAGGAGGTTTATATAGCTTTTGTAACACTGTTTTAGATCATTTAAATTACTTAGACAATTCTTGGTCTAAAACTACAAAACACCAAATACGTCTGCAGCAGCAGCCCATAAATCTGGTCTGGGCATCCTGAACAAGGTATTCAGCCAGCTCTGAACAATAGAAGCAGCTGAAGAGCAGCAGCTGAGTCAGGAATCTTAATCAATGTTCATATCACTCACTTCTAAACTGAGTTTACATGTAGCAAAGAAGTCCTTAAGAACTCTCTGGACTATTTGCTATAAATTATACTGAATAAGTTCTTTCCCAGGGTAAGAAAGCACTTGGACAACACGACAACTTTTCCCTTTTCCCCACTGTAGTGTGACCTCGGAGTGGGTATATATAGTTTGGGGGGCACAGTCTCCCACACTGGAGGTGGGGGGGGGGGTTGGCAAATTCTCCCACTTGGGTGGATTTGATTTTGTGCAATTTCTCTTCCAGTGTATCTTTGGCGAACTGCTTCCTTACCCTGGGAAAGATTTCTTGGTTCACTGAAATGCTGTTCGATAAACAGAGGTTCCATGAATTGCTATTCGCTGAACAGTAATGCGATAAAGTGATACAGACCCATATGTGTGTGTGTGTGTGTGTGTGTGTGTGTGTGTATATATATATATATATATATATATATATATATATATATACACACACAACACACATATATATATATATATATATATATAGATATATATATATATATATATATATATATAGATATATATATATATACATCTATATTATTTATTTTACACTCTGACTTCTGAGATTCATTAAACCTTCACCATATCACAGGCAACAAGTTTTACTACCTCATCATGACTAATGACAGTACTAAATAAATCTGCATTATTTCTGCAAAGAAAGTTATCTTTGCCCATTTGTCTACTCTGCAGCCAAGAGCTGGAGTCAGAATGTAAATTGAAGCTTTTTTCCTGCAGTAATGTACAATCAGAAAAAAATAACATCTCTTCACTTTCATTACCTTATAAATGCAAATTCTGTGTTATCCTTATTAAGACATCACGAATATTCTAAATAAGATAGCACAGAGCATTCTACATGTTATGAACAGTCAAGCGAGAAGAGAACATGTCGCTTAAATTACATGCAAAGACCAACTGTATGGGGGCCAAATATAGATCCCACAGATGCATACTCTGGAGAAGAGAAAAAAAAAAAGTTTTGCACCGATAGCATGTACATTCTGTGTCCTGGCTTCACTAAGCAGCAAACCAAAAAGAAAGTATTACAGTCAATTGCCTACAAATCTACAAACATTATTCAAATTTGGATCAAGCACGATTTCAGAATTTGCACTGATCAACATCTTCCTATGTCCTCAGCAGAAAGACTGATTATATGCTTTGCTTATTTTCTTTTCTTTTCTTTCTTTCTAAAAATAATTTTAAATGCATCTTCCCCTAACATCCTAATTATCTGGATGAGGCTTAATCCTTTATAGCAAACACATTTATGATGAAGGGTGATTTTTCTTTCTATCCACATTTGGCTCAAGACCATTTCCAAGGGCATCCACTAATAAATGCTAAGTGGGAATGTTCTTCTGAAAGTTTTCCATTTTAGCAAACAATGGCGGGGAAAGGCTAACATGACATGGAATTCATAGGTTCATAGGTTGGTACAAGGTTATCAGCCCTAGGGCCTATACAAGCCTAGCCATAACAATTCCCTGGCTATTTCTTCCCACAATACTTACTTCCCTGGACCTCTGTCTAGCAGGGCGACTGACATGATCCCTGGGGTGAATTTCCTATCTCCCATCCAATCATCAAGGTTCCTTTTGAAGAGGGCCAAAGAGGTGCTCTGCTCGACATGTACGGGCAGTCTATTCCAGAGTCTGGGGAGTCTCTGGGTCAGGAAACTATCCCTCCAGCATGTTTTGTTCATTGTGATGACAAGGTTTAGATCCCTGAAGCAAATGTCTCTGAGGGATTGGGATTTCTTTAAGTGTAGCATGTCCAACAGCTCTGGGTTTGACATGGCCTTGTATGTTAAGCAGAGATCGCCTTTGAGTAGACGATATGTAACAGAGTATAGGTGGAGTTTTTTTAGACGGTCAGCATAGGGCATCTGCTTTTAGTGAGGTATTTCTGCGGCCTTTCTAGTTGTTGCAGATGTGTTGAGAGGCACATACCAAACGGGGCATTGTATTCTATAATGGGTTTAATGAGGGATGAGTACAGTGGGACAATGACCTCCTTTTTTACGGATGGAAAGCCCTTAGTGATGAGGTATGCCACAAAGAAGGATTTCCTGATTGTTGTGGCGATGTGTTTATCGAAGGTGAGACCACTGTCCACCCGTGTCCCTAAGTCTCTTATCAGACTTTCGGTGTTTAGTGTACTGCCACCTATGTGGTAATTCACGGGTACATGTTTTTTTTTCCCAAAGGGGATAACTATACATTTCTTGGCATTGAGCTTGAGCCCATGGCTCTGGCACCAAGCATCTGTTTCTGTAAGGCCCTTTTATAGAATATCCACATCATTTGGGGATTCAATAATGGTTCCCAGTTTGCAGTCATCTGGGAACTTTGTTAGCCAGAGTCCCTTAATGTTGGCCTGTACTTCAGAAAAGTAGATGCCAAACAAGAGTGGTCCCAGGACTGAACCCTGAGGTACTCCACTTGTCACTTGTCTGGAGCTGGATTTGGAGTCGGCTACTTTTACAGTGTGGGTTCTATCAGTAAGCCAATTGGCAACCCATTGAGTGGTGTGGGGATTAATGCCCAGCTTAGTAAGTTTATCTATGATTCCAGAGTGGGGGATGGTGTCGAAGGCCTTGGCAAGGTCCAGATAGGCTGTGTGGACCACCTTACCCTTTGTCCACGGCTCTGGATACTGATTCAAAGTAGTCAATCAGGTCCAGGAGACAAGATCGGCCCTTCATGAACCCAAACTGAGTGGGGTCCAGTGTTTGAAGGTTCCAATGTCGTTGTTTATAAGTTCCATGATAATATGCTCCATGGCCTTGCAGATCAGGCTAGTCAGACTGATGGGGCGGTAGTTCCCAAGATCTACAGTGGATCCACCCTTGTGGAGTGGGATAACTGGAGCTGTGCGCCACTCAGTGGGCACAAAGCCTGAGGTGAGGCTATGACTAAACATGACACTTAGGTGAGGTGCCAGTTCATTTTGTAGTTCATGTAGTACAAAGCCTGGGATGTCGTCTGGCCCCATGGATACTGTATTCTTAGCTTTGGAGAGTGTGTTTTTTACGTGTGTGGCCGTTAACAGAATTTGGCAATCTTTCGGTATTGAGATGGGCCCTTTAGGGGGTGGGGGGGTCAAGTTTGCAGTGAATCTATCTGCCAGGATATTGGCAATATCCTTGGGCTCAGTATATTTAATCATATACAAAAGAAAAAAGCCAGCACCAGGGACTCCATGCAAATAATAAATGTATTTTATCTTAATTCCAGACCGGTTTCGGCACCATGCCTTCTTCAGTGATGAAACAATCATTCCCCATAATCCATTTATAACATCCATATCCCTCCTTATGGCATCACTTCCCTAATGAGATAATCACCAAAAATATACAAGAAATTATAATTCCACACCTTATCACACATCCTTAGTAGAATAAACATCCAGAGATATACAAAAAATTGTTATCTATCATATAATATAGTAACAAACTAAGATATATAGTACAGTTTTGTACCTACCATAAATGTAGATGTTTGAGTGTATTCACTGCTGCAGTCATTACACTTGGGTTATCCTGCCATCAGGCGGTCCCCACAGTCGTCCAGAGTTCCAAAGTCTTGGTCCGGCGCCGGTTGCTGTCTCTTCTTCCCTGACGTCAGTGCACTAGGGGTATATAAGATGCAGCCGACGCTATTTTCAGTTTTTCTTTCCCCAGATGTCAGGTGCCCCCAAATAGGTATGCAATACATATTGCTAATAAAACATACATAAAAAATAAAAATACTTTCAGTTACAAGCAAATACACCACATAGGTTGTATAGGATAGAAAGGTATAGATAAGTCCCAGCTAAGAAAGAGGGGATGGAGGGAGGGTAACCTGGACTGCAGCAGTGAATACACTCCAACATCTACATTTATGGTAGGTACAAAACTGCACTATGTTCATTGTGTTTCACTGCTGCAGTCATTACACTTGGGTTGAATCCCAAAGCTGAGGTTGGGTGGTGGGGTCTATAAAGGATTAGGGGTGGCTATGAGGCCCTGCAGCACTGCAGTGGCAAAGCCAGCTCTAGATTTAGAGTAGAGGCAAGTGGTAATGCTTAGTAAAGGTGTGCACTGAACTCCAAGTTGCAGCTTCCAAAATATCCTTGGTAGGTACTCCTCTAAGGTAGGCAGTTGAAGTGGCTGTTGCCCTGGTGGAATGTGGCCTAATGTTGTTAGGTACAGTTTTTCCATGCTGTGTGTAGCAGAAACGGATACAGTGTCCTATCCACCTTGAAATGGTCTGCTTTGAAACAGCCTTTCCCTGTGATCCTGCAGCATATGCTGCAAACAATTGCTCAGTTTTCCTGAAAGCTTTTGTTTTGTCCAAGAAGAAGTGTAACTGCCTGTGTATGTCCAATGAGTGCAGAAGTCTCTCCCCTTTATTCTGGGGATTTGGATAAAATGTTGGCAAGTGAATAGTTTGGTTAAGAGCCACACTGGATACCACCTTCGGCATAAAAGTAGGGTTTGTTCTTAAAGAAACCCTGTCCTGATGAAAAATGATGAAGGGTTCCACTGCCATTAGTGCCTGTAACTCTGAGACTCTTCGTGCTGAGGTTATTGCCAGAAGCAGAGCAGTTTTCCATGACACAAATTTTAATTCTGCTGAACTGGTTGGCTCAAAAGGAGGTAAAGTTAGTTTTTCCAAGACAAAGTTGAGGTCCCAAGTTGGTGTTGGTGCTCTCCGGGGCAGTCTTATGTTTTTAGCCCCTCTGAGGTATTGTTTTAATAATGGATGAGAGAAAATAGGAGGATCCGTGTTGTAATGAGCTGAAATGGCAGAGGCGTGGATCTTAATTGATGAAAAGGATAGGCCTTTGTCCAGCATCTCAGTTAAGTATGGCAATATCTGAGGCATATTTGGGACAAGAGGGTCAAAGCCTTGAGCCTGGTTCCAGGCGCAGAATCTCTTCCACTTTTCTGAATAGGATTTCCTGGTGCTGGGCTTACTGGCCTCCAAAATGACATCCATAACAGCTTTAGAAAGAGGTGTTGGCTGCTTGGCTAAGTAATCTGCCATGCAGCCAGGTTTAAGGTTTTGAGCTGGCTGTGCAGGATCTGATTTTTTGTTGAGTCAGAAGATGAGGAATTTGAGGTAAAATTCATGCTGGGCCTTGAGCCAAGTTCTTTAAGATTGGGTACCAGTGCTGGCGTGGCCAATCTGGGGCAATCAGGATCATTTTTGGCCTTTCTTGTCTGGCTTTTAGGAGTACCTTTGAAAGGAGAGGTAGTGGTGGGAAGGCATAAACTTTTAGGGTTTTCCAGCTGAACGAGAGAGCATCCACTTTCCATGCTTGTGTGTGGTAAGTCCTTGTGCAGAATTTATGTAGTTGGCAGTTCAGAGGGGAGGCAAAGAGATCTATGTCTGGGCACTCCCATTTTGTGTTATCATGCTGAATACTTGTGGATTTAATTTCCACTCGTGAGGATCCATGATATTTCTGCTTAAGTCGTCTGCCAGAGTATTTTTCTTTCCTGGCAGGAATTGTGCTTGCAGATGAACTTGATAGGTCAGTGCTGTGCTCCACAAAGTCATGGCTTGTCTGCAGAGGGGATAGGAATGAGTGCCCCCTTGCTTGTTTATGTACCACATAACTGTGGTGTTGTCCGTCTTTAGTAATAGTTGCCCTGGATGCAGAAGGTCCTTGAAAGCTGTCAGGGCATTTTGTACAGCTAGCATCTCTTTTTGATTGATGTGAAGATGCATTTGGTCTGCGGCCCACTTGCCCTGAATACATTTTCCTGCCATGTGTGCTCCCCCAGGCATAATCCGAAGCATCTGTTGTTAGTGTCTGCCTGGCTGTGGGTAAAGTGAAAGGCTGTCCCTTGTTGTGGTGACATGCCTGTGCCCACCATCGAAACTCCTGTTGTAGGCAGGGAATAAGTGGTATTACTGTTTCCAAACTGTGACAGTGTTGAGTCCAAACACTTTTTAGATACCATTGTAATTTCCTCACATGCAGTCTGGCATATGGTATTAGTAGTATGCAGGACGCCATGAACCCCAAGGCCTGCAGAATTTTTCTTGCAGGGAGTTGGGTTTTTGTTGCCATCAATTGAAAGTACTGAGTCAGTTGTCTTTGCTTGTCCGGTGTGAGATAAGCCATCTGGGCAGTTGTATTTAAGCTTGCACCCAGGAATATTATCTCTTTTGAGGGCACTGGTTTTGACTTCTTTTCATTTATTGTGTACCCTAGTCCCATTAGTAATCTTTTTACAAACGCCAGATGCTTTAGTAGAATGTCCTTGCTCTCTGCTTGAATAAGGCAGTCGTCCAGGCAGGGATATATCTGAATTCCTTTTTGTCTGCAAAATGCAATTACTGGTGCCAGGCATTTTGTGAAGACTCTGGGCGCAGTAGATAAGCCAAAGGGCAGTGCAGAGAATTGGTAATGCATTGTGCCAGCTATGAATCTGAGGTATCTTCTGCAATTTTGTCTGATTGGGACATGCAGTTATGCCTCTTTGAGGTCCAAAGTAACAAGCCAAGCCTTCTTGCCCAGCATGGGAAGAAGTTGCTGTAGTGTCAACATTTTGAATTTCGGAACATCCAGTTAAGTATTTAGAGTAGATAGGTCCAGTATGGGTCTCCAAGCTTTGTCCTTTCTGGGGACCAAGAAAAGTCTTGAGTAAAATCCTTGTCCTTGTTCCTGTTGTGGCACTTTTTGAATAGCTCTCATGTCCATGAGGGCTGTAATTTGTTTTTGTGCCTCTGCCCATTGATTTTGTGGCAGGTCTGGCATTCCTTTTGGCCTTGGTAGAGTGTGAAAGTGGAACCTGTAACCTTGAGACACAATATTCAGTACCCATTTGTCTTGGGTGATTATATGCCAATTTTGTGAAACAAAGAGCTAGGTTTCCCCCTAAGGGAGCTGCCAAAAGGTAAGTGCTTGGCATTTGAAAGGGGAAGTCATTGGGACGGTTTCCTATAAGGTTGTGACTTGTCTTCTCCTCCTTTTGGGGTTGAAACACCTCACCGTCACGGTCTGTAAGAGCCTTGGGGCTGAGATCTGCCTCTTGGGCATCTGTATCCGCCTCTTTGTGATCTGTCTGACACTGGAAAGGACCAATTTTTAGAAGGCCAATTTCTGCTAAATCGAGGTGGCTGTACCTGTAAGAAATCCTTCACTGTTTGCATAGATTTTGCCTTATCCTCCATTTTCTTTAATACCTCTTCTGCCTTAACACCAAACAAGATGAAATGCTGTAAAGGAGCATCCAATAATTTTGCCTTAATATGATCAGGTAAACCTTGTTCTTTTAACCAAGCATGCCTTCGAATCACAGTTCCTGTAACTGCGGCTCTACAAGAAACCTCTAATGAATCAAAACCACACTGCAGAGTATGTTTTCCCACTTGTTCAGCTGCATGCAATAAATCCTGAATTTCCTTATAGTCAGGACCTTCTGAGCTTGTAAGTATTTTCTGTTTTAACAGAGACATTAAATATTGTTGGTATTTAAGCATGTGGAACTGGCAATTTAATTTAGCCCTTACTGCTAAAGTTGCAGAAGTGTAAACTTTCTTCCCCCATCTATCTAATGCTCTAGAATCCCTGTCAGAGGGAACTGGATTTTTAGCAGTGGAAGCCTTTACTCCTTTGGGACCCTGGAAAATAGTTTCTGGGTCAGCAGCAGGGTTTTTATAAAGAAATTTGTGAGTGTCAGGGACTCTATAGTACCTATCTTGCTTGACTGGTGCTGGGGGCAAAGAATCAGGGGTTAAACTGGATTCTGAGAACACATCATCCACAATATCTAACACAGGCGGAATAGCAAGGGGCCTGTGCTGAGGCAATAAAAGAAAATCTCTGAGCCTTTTCTTGGATTCTGAATAATCCTGGCTCTCCCAATGGAAATGCTCCCTCATGGTAAGTAAAGTTTCCCCAAAAGAATAATCCTCAGAAGGAGAGGCTAAAGGGATTGATTCTTCAGCATCAGAGTCCTCATAGGGGGGTAAAGAGTATCCCTGGTCTGAAGAGGAATCAGAAGAAATGGAAACCTGGTCAGAGGAATCCTAGTCTGTATCCTGCCTAGGCCTTTTATCAGGAGGGGGATGGGAACCCCTGATCAGAGTAATTAGGTCTTTGGCCATTTTGATCATCTGTTTTTTAGGCATGGAGGCCTGTCCAGGTGAATGCTGTACTTGTTTCTTTGTCTTTAATGGAGTTTTAGACTTGGTTGTTGTTTTGATAGTAAGCTGTGAAGGTCTGTAAACACCCTCAGAAGCCGATGCCTGCTCAGCGGCTCCGGACCCATCTGAGGGGTTAATTTTCGTAGGCCCGATACCTTGAGTTTCCAGAGGCCTAGAAGTCTCCACGTGGGAGTCGGAGGCGGCCTGTGGCTCTGAGGTAGCGGGTGTCAGGGGCTGCGAAAGCGCCTCACTGAGAACCGGCGACTGGCCTAGAAGAGACTTCATCGTCGGTTTTGGACCTCGGATGCCTGTCCTTATCTTTGTCTTTTTTGTGTATTCCGGTCGTTGGTTGTTCCGACGGCATGGTGTAATTGAACCTTCGGCCAAAATAATGGCGAGCAAAATCACACCGACGTTTAATAGTGCGCTTGTTAAATCTAGCACAAAACCGACAACTAGTGACGTTGTGGTCAGGGCCTAGGCATGGAATACAGTAAGAATGAAAATCCTTATGAGGTATTTGCTTCCCACAAGAAATGCAATTATTAACTTTTACTGACATCGGTCTGAGGCAAGAAAAAGTTTCCCAACAGGGTAGTTAGCTTTATTGGAGACTTCAGTTCTGAAATTCGAATTCGAAAATCTCATGAGTCGGCCGACCGGCACTTGCAAACTGCTTTTGCTTCGGGCACCGCGCAGCAAGAAAGACTGAAGAAAATGGCATTGGCTGCATCTTGTATACCCCTGGCGCACTGACGTCAGGGAAGAAGCGACAGCAACCGACGCCGGACCAAGACTTTGGAACTCTGGCCGACTGCAGGACCGCCTGACGGCAGGATAACCCAAGAGTAATGACTGCAGCAGTGAAACACGATGAACATCCACATATTTCCCCTTTCTTACTTAGAACTTTACATTAAGTTTACTATTCATAATTTATCATTGATTCCTGGATAAAATAGTGTTCCCAATTTGGTAATCCCATTTCTTTCTTTACTTGTTAAGATGGAATGCCAACCCTGTTTGAATAGCCTGTTGCCCCTAACCTGATCAATAATAATGAATTTAAAACTAGCTGTTGTATGAGTCTGACAATGTCTATAAAGGGCATTCATAAGTCTCTTGTGACGTATGCCACTAAGATGTTCTGAGATACATTGTCTCAACTGTCTACAAGTCTGCCTTACGTAAAAGGCAGAACATTGACAAGTCGCCAGATATACCACCCAATTCTGACTACAGTTACCAAAAAATTTTATATCAAACATTCGGCCAGTATTTTTACTGCTAAAGACTGTAGTCTTAAACATGTATTTACAAAAACTACAATAGCCACATTTAATACAGCCAATAAGTCTTTCCCCCATAATGGTCAACTGTTGTTTGTTTTGGTAGCTTGTTGATATACTTTTATAATGGGAAAAATGAGATGTTAGTGTTTTGCCCCTCCTAAAAGAAAACTGGCAACTATCCGAAAAACTGGGCCCAATTCCTCATTAGCTTTTAGTATGTTCCAATGTTTACTGATTACATTTTTTAACAAATTATTATTGCCAAATGTAACAAACCTCATGGATTTAGATCCTGCCCTTTTTTCTTTGTATTTCAACAAATTTAATCTGTCACAATTGGCAGCGCAAATACTGGGTCGATGCACACCATATGTCCTTATATCCCCTATTCAAAAACCTAGCCACAAGATCTTGTTGGGCTAGCTGAAAATCACTGTCCGAAGAACAAATTCTCCTTATTCTTAGAACTTGTGATTTTGGTATGTTACTGATAGTGTGCCTAGGATGAAGACTGGTTGCATAAAGTAAGTTGTTATACTCTGGATACGTCCTACAAACTGAACTACTCAGAGTGTCGTCCAATTGGCGCAAAATCCCAACATCCAAAAAGTTAATCTCTCTAATTTGATATGTGATAGTGAATTCAATCCCCCACCAATTCTCATTTAGATATTCTAAAAATTCTATCAGGTATTCAACACCCCCTCTCCAAATCATCCAACAGTCATCCAAGAAACGCCTCCAAATATCTATTTCAGGAAGAAAAATGTTATGCATTTCATCATATATAATCTGATCTTCTATAAACCCCATAAAAAGGTCCGCGTATATGGAGGCAAATGAAGCCCCCATAGCTGTTTCTTGTTGTTGCCAATAACATTCTCCCCTGAAATAGAAGACGTTCTTGGTCAAGACTTCTTCAGTAAGACAAATGAGGAGGGTGTTGAATCCAGGCGGGTATAGATTAACTTTATTCAACCAATAATCTAAAGCTTGTAATCCCGCCCAATGGGGGATGCTGGTATAGAGAGATTTGACATCCAATGTCCACATGAGCCAGTTGGGCTCCAATTGTGATTCAGAAATGATTTGCAAAAATTCTGTAGTATCCTTCAACCTCGCCCTGATATAAGGTAATAACGGCTGTAAATATTGAGTTAGGAAGACTGATATGAGTTCAGTTAAGGACCCCCCTCCCTGAAACAATTGGCCTTTCGGGAGGCTGATTTATGTTTTTATGAATTTTGGGCAACAGGTAAAGGTACTGTTGGGCAGGATCTTTAACCATAAGATGTTGTTTTGTCTGTATACTGATAATGCCTTCCTCCACTACCTGCTGTAGAAAAAGATCAATTTCTTCTTTAAATTTTGGGGTGGGGTCTGTTGACATCCTTATATAATGCATAGGATTGGACAATTGTCCCTTTCCTTCATTCCAGTAATAACTAGCATCTATAATAACCACATCCCCACCCTTACCTGCTGGAAGGATGATAACATCAGTATTACTATTTAAACCTCTAAGGGCCTGTTGCTCCCTTTAGAAAGATTATGTCTAAAGCTTTGGAGTGTACTAAAATTGAAATGTGGATCTTTAAGAATGGCCTCTTGAAAAATTGCTACATGTCAATTCATAGGAGGCATAAATGTAGATTTGTGAAAACGAAAATCAGTGCATCTATCCGAATTCTCCCCTGTCCCAAAGAACAGTTTTAAATTAAGTCTTCTGCAAAACGCAATGACATCAGAAGCAAAAACATTTTCTTCTACAGAAATGCTGGGTACAAATCCCAGTCCTTTATTAAGTAATCGTTCTTCATCCTTAGACAATACACAACTAGAAATATTATGTATATTATAAAAATCAGTCTCTATTTCATCATTGATTGTTTTCTAAGTCTTGCACCTTGGTGTTTGCGCCCTCCACTATGTGTTTTCCCCCTAAAGGGCTATCCTGGATTCGTACTTTTTTGGGGTCCGGGGAATCATTAACATAGATCCCCTCTGTATAAGTCAGGGAGGACGCCTCCCCCGAGGTACTAAGGCCCTGAGTAGATTTTTTAATAATAGAACGTAGTCTTTTCTTCCTTGTATTAGAGCTGCTAAACATATTAGTGCTGTTGAATCTAACCCCTTTCTTAGACTCAAAAGGCCTGCCCTTCTCATAGTCATCTATATCTCTTTGAAATTTACGTAACTTTTTTTCTTTGAGAACATTCTCAAAGCCCAACAAGTCCTTGGATAATTTTCCCAAGCATTCAACAAAAAGTGGGCTCCCCTCATATTCCCTCATGCCCTCACATATTTCAGTAAAATCCTTTATATTTTGTTCAATAATTCTTTGATAATATGATGTGAGGACATCTACAAATGCCATAGAGGCCTTTTGCTGTGCCTTATTCCATTCCTCCATTAGCAAATCATCTGATTTCCCCACCAAGGGCTGGGTCCTCACCCTCAAGCCTCGTGGTGTGATACCTTTATATTTATATGCCTTGAACAATTTAATGTGCCATATATTAGTTCTTAGAGATTTCATCTCCTTATTTAACTGATGAAAAGCCAAGCTGCAGCCCTCAACCGGATCCCCTAATTTGCCCTGCAAGGCATTTTCCATATCCAAGCCAATTCCAAAAATCTTGATATCATCTCTGTCAGCACAAAGCCGTTGCAAAATATTTTAGAGATCCATGACCATAAGCCCCCAGCTTGTCCAACTTTAACCTTTGACATCATAACAGAGAAGGAAAACAGAAAAAATGAAGAGGGGAGTTCCACTCAAATAAGTTCAAAACAAGAGAAAAGATCCAACACAACAATAACAGTAAAATATTTATGATAAACTCCCTCCTCTTCTAGGCCAAAAAGCCCTTTTCTATCCCAACCAGCCAGAGCAGCCATTATCAAAGGAGTTCTCCTTTCTCAATTTGAATATGGGCTCCCAATTCTTTCTTCTGCCTCAAATAAAACACTGCTACACTCCAGACTATATCTAACACCATCTGCCAATTCATTACAAACTCAGATCTCTCTGAACATTACTGTTTCACCCTAGAAAAAGCCAAACTGCTATCCATGAAAGAAGTTGTTATGTACTTACCATAATGTTTCATCTGTGAGGTCTTTCTCATTCATCTTCGACCTGTGGGTTTCGGACCAGAATCGGCTGCTTTCCAAAAGCTTATGCTCCAAAGCTCGAGCTCCTCCTCTACCCATAATGCCTCACTCCCCCCGGTTACCTTGGATCGAGTTTGCTGCTACCTTGTCTGCCAACCATAAACTAAGTAAGCAAAGTACAACTACTTCTGAAACTAACACAGAAAAAAGGAAAGAACAGGAGTTCAGCAAGGAAAAGAGGTTGTTATAATCAGATCTGTCAGATCATACCCCAAGGAACAGGGGGGGAAGGTTAAGGAAGAATGAAAAAGACAACACAGATAGAACAGTATGGTAAGTACATGACTTCTTTATCTGATGTTGCCTTCCCATTCTTCCTTAACCTGTGGGACAGAGTCCCCAGCTACAACAAAACCATGGGCGGCCTTCAAGGAAGAATATTCTGGAGCCCTGCAGAACCAAAAGCAGCTCTACTCCTGGACATTATGTCATTTGTAGTGGGAAATAAAGTTGTCAACAATTGAAACTTTGGCCCTAAAGGCTTGAGAAGTTGCCATACATCTAATAAAGTGAGCCTTAACTTGTTGAGGTAATGGAATACCTTTGGAATCATAAACAAAAAAAATTGCAGCCCCTTAACCATTTAGCTAAGGTGGTCTTGGTAACTAGTTTGCTCTTTTTTTGAATCTGAGAAGGATATGAAAAGCTGGTCAGATATTCTAAGAAATTTAGTTCCGTCTAGATAAAAACAACTGTCTGTGAACATCTAACAGGTAAAGAGTGTATTCCTCTTTGTTTTGGAAATGAGGGAAAAAGATCAGTAGGTTGATGGATTGGTTTATATTGCTCTCAGTCGCAACTCTGAAAAGAAAAGATGGACTAGTACGTAAAGTCACTCTGTCATTCTGTCTTTGTGGAAAATTAAATAAGGATATTTAGAGGACAGAGCTTGCAGTTCAGACACTCGTCTTGCAGAAGTAATAGCCACCAGAAAAACAGTCAACCAAGATAAAAAATTTAAATCTACTTTAGCTGAAGGTTCAAGGGGGGGGGGGACCAGGGCCTGTACAATTATATTTAGATCGCAAGGGGGTGTTGCATCTTTGACAGGAGGGCAAAGAAGGAAAGTCCTTCAAAGAAAAGCCTTGCGCAGTCTAGATGAAGCTAAAGAAGACATGTTTTCTCCGAAATGAAAATTAGAAATGGCTACCAACTGAATTTTAACAGTTGAATGACTGGCCCCCTCATGAAAAATATGAGCTAGAAATTCTAAGACTGCTGGAATGGGAGTTGGTAAGGGATCTAAATTCTAATGTTTGGCCCAAACAGGAAACCTCTTCCATTTGCTCTTGTAAATTCATCTTGTGGAAGATTTGTGGGAGGAGATCAAAATATTACAGAATGGGGATGAAAGCCTGGTAAATCTAGCCATTGTTGGAATAGGAGAAACCATGCAGTTAGTTTCAGAACTGGGAGATCGGGGGGAGTTTGCCCTGATGGATGGGATAGTAGATCTGGACGTGTTTAGAGTGTCCACAGGGGGCAAATTAGGTGAGACCACAGAAAGGTGAACCAGATTTGTCGATGCCAAAAGGGTGCAATGAGGATCACTTTGCTTTCACTGGGAAGCTTTCTGAAGAAACTTGAGGATTAAAGGGAGACGGGGAAAGGCATAAAGCAATCCGGAAGGCCAAGCATGGACCAGAGCATCCCTGGGCAACTGTCCTTGAGGGGGAATCAAGGTGAAGAACCTGCTGCACTTGTTGTGGGAAGAGGCGAAGAGGTCGCAGCAAGGTTGACCCCATTTGCAGAAGATCATGTTCACTACTGACTGGTTGAGAGACCACTCATGAAGCATCAGTAAAACTCTGCTGAGCCTGTCCGCTAGAATGTTACGCTGCCCCGGAATGTGCATTATAATGAGAAAACGGTTGGTAGAAATCACCCACTGCCAGACTGTGATTGCTTCTTGGCACAGGGGCTAGGATTGGTTTCCCCCTTGCTTGTTGATGTACCAAACTACTGACATGTTGTCCGTCTGTACTGCAACTGTCCCTGCATGAAGGAAGCTGTGAAGGGCTTGCAATGCTAGAAGGACTGCTTTCATCTCTAAGACAGTGATATGCAAGCTGGTTTCCTATGAAGTTCACATGCCTTGGACCGTCCAACCCAGGAAATGCCCACCACCCCCCAATCTACCTGGGAGGCATCCATGGTCAATGTGGCTTTTGGAGAAGGGACAATAGAGGGGCATCCTTGAAGGACCTCTAGGGAGTGAAGCCACCAGAACACCTGGATAGCTGAGGGGTAGATGAAGAAGAGACCACTGGACTGCTAAGATCCACTGTAGAATTCTCATGTGCAGTCATGCTGTGGATAACAGAGTAATGGTGGCTGCCATGGAACCCAGGGTCCTGAGAACTAGTTTGGCTAGAAGAGCTGGGATTGTCGAAATCTGATACCTAGTTTTAGGTTTGCAATCCTGTCGGGAGTAAGAAAAGCCAAGGACTTGGTCGTATCCAAACGAGTCCCTATGAAGTCTATGCAGTGGCCTGGTAGAAGCTAGAATTTTCCCAGGTTGATTGTTATGCCCAAAGTAGGGGTTAGCTGTAACAGGTACTCTCTAGCTTGGATGAGAAGATGCCTGGCTGAAGCAGTTAGGAGCTAGTCATCCAGGTATAGAAACACATGGAATCCCTGCAGTCTGAGATTTGCTGCAACTACCACCATGCATCTGGTGAACACCCACGGGGCTGTGGTGAGACCAAAGGGAAGTGCTCTGAACTGATAATGACTGGCTCCCAGTCTGAAGTGTAGGTACCTTCTGGGGTGCCTGTGCATCTTGATGTGGTAGTACGCATCCTTCAGGTCTACTGAGCACATGCAGTCATCCATGTTCAAAAGAGGCAGAATGGACTGGATCATGACTATCCTGTACTTTGTACTTTTTAATGACTTGTTCAGGGATGTCAGATACAAAATGGGCCTGAGGTCCCTTGTCTTTTTTGGCACTAGAAAGAATCTTCAGTAAATGGCTGAGCCGCATTGATCTGGCAGGATCTTCTGGATGACTCTTTTCTGTAGCAACGTTGAGATTTCCAACTCCACTGCCTCTTTGACTGGGTGGAATATCAGGGAGACACAACTTCATTTTGGGGGATTTTGAAAAGGGAATGAAGTATCCTCAGGATAAGATCCTTCGCATCCACTGATCGTTTGTGATGGTTAGCCAGGTATCTGAGTGCAAGGATAAGCACCCCTCGACTGCCTCCACAGAAGGACAGTCGGGTAACCCCTCAGGAGCACTGAAAGGGTCTGTCCGAGAAGGAATCCCAGGACTCTTGATTTTGCATACCCTCTCTGCCGCATGGGTGGTGTTTACCATTGTAGACATTTCCCCCTCTGCCTCTGGGGGAATATTCTCACTGCGACTCCTGAAACGGACTCTGATATTTTTTGAACCACAGCCCTTCCCCTCACTGATTCCTGGAGAAGGATTTTTGGGGAGGTGGGGGGAGGGGTAGAAAAATGGATCCCGATGGCAGACACGAGTCTTTCAATCTTTCTTGCTGTGGGAGTGTGTGTGTGGGCCAGATAAGGATGAGCCATCAAAGGGAGCATTGATGAAGGATGCCTTGAAGGGTTCCACGAAATCACACAGCCGCATCCAGACATGATGCCTTATGACAATACCAAAACCAGTGGCCCTAACCATATCCTCCGCTGCATGGGAGATTAACCTCATGGACGCATTCGATATAGATTGTAGAGTGGCCAATCTGGAGAAGAAAGATTTCCTGTTCTCATCAGACATAGACTCTGGGACCGAGCTAGAGAGTTCTTTAATTAAATTCCTCTGTAGCCTGGTAAAATGAGAAAGATAGTTTAAGTCTGGTAATGTAAAGTTAGATGAGGCATAAACTCTCTTGCTGAATCTGTCCATTGCTCTAGACTCCCTGTTAAAGAGAAGGCCAGAGGAACTTTCTTGGGCTAGCTCCTCCTTAGTGGCTGCCGCAACAACCATAGGATCTACCGGGATAACCTTGGTCTATTGGGGTCAGTCAGAGTGAGCACTGAGGATTTTGTCCGTATGCTTAAATATCAGTTCTATAGTGTCCGGATTCTTCCAAGCCCTGCTTGACAGCAGATCAATAACAGCAACAGCAGGGGGGGCACCTAAGATGTAGATGGCCCGGACCTGAAAGCCTCCAAGAACATAGATTCCTTCGGGGTCAGGTTTTGGGAAGACTAAGACTCTCTAAGGCTCAGGATTTCCAAGATGTCTCCAAAAGAGACATCCTCAGGTGGAGATCTGGGGAACCATTTCCCCTCCTCAAAATTAGTACCTTCAGTGACCGATTCCTCTGGGGAATTGAGGTGCCTCCTCTTGCACATTCTCTTCTGGGGAATCTCCTGAGTGGGATGTTCCTGGGAGAAGTCAGAAGAGATATGGGGTTCCAAAGATGAAACAGCTTGTAGGCTTTGCTGGGCCGGCTGTCCAGAAGTGAGCAGCAGTGAGGTGTTAGACACAGTCGCCAAAGGTGACAGACGTGGAGCCAAAAGGGTAGGTGCAGAGGATCTCTTGGCATGGTGAGGATCCTCTCCACCGCCTAGAAGGCAGAATGGGCTGGAAACATCGAAGACTGCCTCCCTGAAGCCGAAACTGCTGGGACAGACAATCCCCAAACATGCCTAGTCCTCCGTTCCAACAGGGAAGCCAGAGCCAAGCCGATGAATGTCAATGCTCCAAGGGGAGGCGACGGCTCTAAAAACTAGAGTCGAGGTCAACCCCTCAGAGCTGACATTGATGCTTTGGTTCTGACAGCCACTCTGCTCAGAGACAGTAGAAGCCAAGCTAGTCAGGGTAGGAGCCGGGGTCAAAGTAAGGTGCACTATCAGCTCAGACACCTTGGCTCTCGGGGCATTCAGATCTCAGGGCTCCGAAACAGCAAGTCAGATCAAGAAGGAGCTAGGGGTCTAAAGGGTGACTGCCTGCCCACAGTCTTGGTAAGAATTGCCTTCATCAACCTGTCCACTGCTGACTCCAAAAGGCTGTGGGTAGACTTGACAGACGATGCTCTGGATGGTGGCCTGGACACAATCTTCAGGGACCTCTCTAAGTGAGGCAAACCTGCTGATGGGAGAGGGAAACTCTTGAGACAAAGGAGCTTGGGGCCGAGGAGAAGGATGTCTGGGCTTACTTGGATCTGAAGCTCTGGGATCGGATGCCTTTGGAGCCTTGGCTGGAGGCTCGTCAGAAGAAGATGAAAGCACCCTTCACTGGGGGAATGTTTTCTGCTCTCCCTATCATCATGGTGCTTTTTAGGAGGGGATTGAGCCCCTGCAGAAGAAGAGGGGGAGGAACCTACTGACTGGGCTGAGGGATGCAGAAGGCCCTTCAGAATGAGCTTGTTCCTTCTGTCGGCCGAAACCCATTAATGGAAACCCTCATAGATGGAACATGAGGCATCAAGATGGGCAGGGCCAAGACAATACACTCACTCCCTGTGGGCATCAGATAAGGAATCTTGTGCCCACAGGAAGTGCACTTTTTGAAACCTGATTTTTCGGACATAGCAGAAGAACAGATAGAAGGGAAAGAAGAGATAGGGAAGAAGAACAGAAGTTCCCACAAAGAACAGACCAGTGTATGCTAACACACTAAAACTACAGATTTTTTTTCTTTGTAGGAAAGGGGAATGTAGAAGAAGAAAAAAGGAAGGCTGAAGAATTATCGAATATAAATTTGGTGGCTTACAGTTGGAACCCCTAAAAAACTCTTCACCGGAGCTTGAGAAAAATGAACCGCAATACTATTCCTAAGAGCTGCAAACGAGATCTGAGGTAACCAGGGGGGGGGGGGGGGTGAGGCATTCTGAGTAGGGGAGGAGCTGGAGCTTCAGAGCCTAAGCCTTTGGAAAGGGGCAGAGTCGGATCTGAAACCTACAGGTCAAGGAATAATGAAAAGTCAACATCAGAACAAAGATTTAACCTACTTTTAGGATCCCAACTCTACAAACTATTTCAGCTCCACACATTTACTCTCCTTGTAGCTAGACTTCATTAAAAAAACCTCCTCATACAACCTGTGACACTACTTACAAGCTACTACCAACTCTCACCACCGCTGGAACAAAACTCCATAGCACTGCACATGTCATCTCTTCTCGGGCACCTACTCTTTGTCGTTCTCCTTATCGACATTAAGGAAATCAACACTTACTCCAGATTCAGAATGCAACTCAAAAAGAACTTCATCCAAGTCAAATGCTCCTGCTTCAACACAGGGCATATTAACTAACCTATCTCCTTTCCAAGACTCTTCTCCTCTCTCAAAATTCACTGAAGTCTGACCAAGTTCAGACATTAATGTATATACTGCACATTACACTCTGCTTGATTGTACAGTGCATATAGACAGCTTTTTCTATGTAATTACTCTGAACTATTTTGTAATTGTTTACATTTCTGTACTTTTTGTTAGTAAAATGTATTGTATTTCAGACAGGCTGGGCCTGAAATTGGTCAATATTGATCAGTGCATTACCCCAGTCAATAAATATAAACAACTAAAATAAATAAATAAATAAATACATACATACAAATCCTTCCCAATGGCTGATGAGGTTCCCCTCACCAGTCCGTTTTAACAGCTACCTTAAGATGCACATGATTAAAATATAGTACAGTCAGTATCTTACCATAATTGTAGATGCTGGAGTAGATCACTGTTGCAGTACTGACTATTGGGAATTCCTGCTTGCAGAAATTCACTGTTAGCCCAAATACCAGAGAGTTTCACCCTCCTCAGCTGGCAGATGCCATCCTGACTGTCAGGATGTCTGTAGCACAAAGGAGTGACCCAGAGATCTTATTAACTTGTAGGCAACACAACACAACCCACCCTATACTACAGGAATGGCTGGATACAGCAGAATTGGGGTGCAGAGGGGGACAGGATGCTCACCCCAACCCTGTAGGAGCACCAGAAGAAGGATAAAAAGAGTAAGAGGGAGGGAAAAGGTACTTTACAGTGATATATTTGAACATTTACAATTATGGTAAATTACTGACAACTCTACTACATTCACACTAGTCAATATTGCTGTACTGAGCTTTGAGAGGTCTCCCAAAGCTATATCAGATAGTATACGAGCTGGAAAAACAAGGCTCTGTAGGATGGCAAAGGTAAATCCAGCTCTGGCTCTGAAGGTAGCTTCAAGACTGTAATGCTTGGTAAAGGTGTGTACAAATAACCAAGTAGCTGCTTCAAGAATAGAGCATAGAGAAGTACTGTTAAAGAAGGCTGTGGTGGCTGCTTCTGCCCAGACAGAATGAACCCTAATGGACACAGAAACTGATTTCCCATGACAGCAGCAGAAAGCAATGCAACTGAAAATCCATTTAGATATGGCCTGCTTATTTACAGTCTCCCTTCTTTACCCACTGCAAATGAGACCAAGAGTTAGTCTGCTCTGTTAGGAAATTTTGTTCTGGTAAAATAAGAACCTCAACTGTCTGTTAATGTCCAGACTATGAAGGATCTTTCCTCCTTATTTTGTAGATTTGGGAAAAAGGCTGGAAGGGGAATATCTGGTTGGGTGAAAGCTCTGATACAACCTTGGGCATAAAGGGCAGGGTGGTCCTGAGGGTGACCCTGTCTTTATGAAAGATGAGGCAAGGCTACTTACATGTGGTTGCTTCCAGTTCAATCATAAGTTTATCTGACATCAAGGCTAGTAAAAGTATAGTTTTCCAGGTGAGCATTTTTACTGAAGGAGAGGCAGCTGACTCAAAGAGAGGCAAGGTGAGTTTCTGCAGGACAAAGTTATGGTCCCAGGCAGGTATAGGGGACTTTCTGGGAAGTTTGAGGTGCAAAATTCCTTTCAAAAATTATTTCAAGTGAGGGTGGGAATAAGCAGGAGGAGACATGGACAGGCATGCATAAATGGCAGAAGCATTGCATTTACAGGATGAATTAGCATTGCCTTCCTTGTATAGTGAAAAAAGATATTCCAGAATTTGTGCTAAGTTCACCGGGTTTGTAAGGATCCCTTCTGATTGGCATCAACTAGGAAACCTTTTTTTTATTTGGCAAGATATGACTTCCTGAAACCTTTTCTATTTAGCAAGACATGACTTCCTGGTAATTGGGTGGCACAGAGGATAGTGCTGTCACCTCACAGCAAGAGATTCCCCGGTTCGATTCTCGGCCGGGGTGCCTTATGTGAGGAGTCTACATGTCATCTCTGTGTTCGCGTGGGTTTTCTCTGGGTGCTCCGGTTTCCTCCTACATTACAAAAACATGTAGTAGGTGGACTGGACACACTAAATTGGCAACAGGCATGAGTGTATGTGCAAGTGTGGTGTGGAAGAACTACCATGGCAGCGCTAGCCACCCGGCAGTGCAAACTTGGGCTCTAGATGACTGTCACTGTTGAAGTGGCACCCTGATCCCATGTGCAAAAATGGGGAAAAAAAGGGTGATGGATGGATGAACTTCCTGGTATCTGGTTTTCTGGCTTCTCTCAGAACAGAGACCATGTCCTCTGAAAATATGTGCTTGGCAGGGATTAAAGACAAATCATCCAGCCTATAAAGTTAAGTGTTTGGGATTTGGGTAGTTGACAGATGGCCCACACATACAGGTAGATGCTTGATTTTTCCATCACTGAGACCTAGATGGTGGAAGAACCAGTGCTAACTGGCCCAATGTGGTGCAATCATAATCTTTGGCCTGTAATCCCTGCCTTTCTGAAGTACTTTGAGGATAAAGGCTATTCCATGTCATCCTCTGAGGGGTCCTAGTACAAAACCTTTTCAGCTGGTTGTACTGGGTGGACGTAAACAGGTCCACCTCTAGCACACCCACAGGTGTTAAGATGAGAAAGATCTTGCTTTCTTTTCCGGATGCACTTGTTTGGGTCTAGGAGGGCTCTGCTCTGGTAGTCTGCCAAGAGGTTCTGTTTTCCAGGGATGTCAGAGGTAATGGAAATCAGCCACAGCTACTGGGCTATGTCCCACAGTTCCACAGCTACTCTGCACAGGAGGTAGCAGTGGGTCCCTCCTTCACTGTTTATAAACCACATGACTGTGGTGTTCCCAGATATGACTGCTAAGACACCTGGAGTTACAGCAACTTTGAAAGCTCTTATAGCCAGACTGACTGCCTTAATTCCGCTTATGTTTAAGTGTTGTTTGGCCATGCTCTTGTTCCAAGTTCTTTGTACTCTTAGATTTGCTAGGTGAGCACTCAGTGTTAGGTTTGAATTGTCTGTGGTAGGAACTGGTTGGCTTCATGACTTTTGAAATGTGCTCCTGGGTTATTTTGAGATGCTTTTTGCTTTGATCTCACCATAAAATTTCCTTTTTCAAACAGGGCTAGGAAGGGACAAATGTCTCTCGAAGTTGTTGGTGCTGGGACCAGAAGTTATTTTTAGAAACTACTGTAGTATTCTTATGTGTAGTTTTGCCAGTGAAACCATCAAGATTGCAGGATGCCATATGTCCAAGCAGCATGAGAATGTCTCTGGCTGAAATTGCTTCCTGACTGCAGATCCATTGGAAGTGAAATTGCTAAGGGGCAAATCTTGTTCTATGACAGAAACACGTTCTATGGCAGAAACACGTTCTGTTGGACAAAGTCCAACACTTTCCAGAGGAAGATTTCCTGTGAAGCAGCGCAGAGGTGGGAATTTTGAAAGTTTAGGGTTAGTCCTACCTTCTGGAAAGATTCACTGTGATCTGCATTGCTCTTTAGAGCTGATTGGATCAGGCAGTTGTTCAAATAAGAGTATACAATGACCCCTTTGGTATAGCAAAAGGCAATGATAGCTGCCAGCTGTTTGCTGAAGACTCCAGGTGCAGTAAATAAACCAAATGGTAAGGCACAACATAGGAAGTGTGATCCCCCTGCTCTGAAGTGTATAAATTCCAGTGTTCCTGAGCAGCAAGAATGTGAAAGTAGGCAGCTTTTAAGTCCAGGGTCACTGTCCATACCTCTGATATAATGGGAGGTAATAGTCTGTGTAAACATCCTGAACTTGGGGACCACTAGAAATTTGTTTAGTTTGAAAATATCTAACATGGGCCTCCAAGATCCCTCTTTCCTGGGAAAAGGAAGAGTTTTTTTTCTAAACGCCGTTATTAAATTATCACTGGAGACCTAAGAAAACATACATTAATAGAAAAGAAACCAAACCATCTTAACATTTTCCATTTAAATACAATCTACATCACATATATTTTCTTTCCTACTTTCACCAGTTCAACATTGCAAAAAATTTAATTCCTACCTTCCCTTAAACCTCACTCCTCCTCCTCCTGAACATTATGCATGTATTGTTTCCACAATTTTCATTTACGTGTATGTAATTTGCTCCTTCCCTTTTCTAAAGATCCCTCTTCCAGTTCTTTTATGTCTTTTATAATATTCAATACCTCAAATACAGTTGGCATAGACTTTGATTTCCATTTTCCAGTAAATGCATTTTGGCAGCCAACAGAATTAAACTTAATAAGGGATTACTATGTATAGGAAACAAGGAAGAATTGTGAATAAAACTCTGTACCTACCTCTTTAGATGGAACTGAGTGAATGGATCACTGCTGCAAAAGGCTTTGAAACTGAGTGGGCATGGAATGCCTTTGCTATCTGGTAAATGGAAGAATTCCTACGAATGAAGGAAACCCTCCAGTGTTGTCAGAAATAGCCTTTCTTGATGGTCTGAAGCACCAATTTGTCTTCAGCGATTTCTTGGCAAACTGTGTAGAAGAGGGAAAGGCATCCTTTGCATGTTCTGAGAGGAAGCACAAGGTTCTGGTTGGAGTGCGACACAGCTGGAGGGGGTAGAGAGATGCCTGAAATACTCACAGCTGTTCTCTAGTGGGTCCCGAGTCTCTCCAGGTACAGTCTGGGAGTCATACTGATTCTTCTTTATAAACCTGGACCCCCCAGATTGCTTTGGTTTGCCATAACTACAAAGAAAAGGCCAAGATTAGGCAGGGGAGTTTCTATTATATCTAGGTGGTTTGGAAGGTGGGGTTCTTTAAAAGACTTCACAGTCTTTCCCTTTGTCTCCAGTTTCTAAAACACTTTTTCTGCAGGAGGTACAGAGAGGAAACCCCTTGTGTAAGGATACCTTAAAGAGTTCTGCCTTCACATACTCTGAGAAAAGTTCATTCCTTAACCAGGCATGTCTGCAGGTAACAGACCCCATTGCTGCCACCCTGCTTGATGCATCAACAGCATCATAGCCACATCTGTGTGTCTGGACAACTGAAGGCCAACACTGGCCAAATTCCTGGATGCCCCTCTTGAGGCTCTCATCCTGATTCCCCTCTCCCTTATTCTTAATTTGCTCCTGCACAGCTTTAAGGTATTTGAGCATTTGGAACTAGTAGCCCAGAGCTCTCATGGCCGGGGAAGCAGAAGTATAAGTTTTCTTACCAAAACAATCTATCATTCTGCTTTCCCTGTCATTTGGTAAGGAATTATTGGAATCAGGCCCAGTGTTTCCCTTATAAAATCCCAGAAACACCACAGTTAGGTCCACCATAGGATTTCTGTAAAGATGTGCAAGGGTGTCCAGCACGTTGTACAAATGGTCTGGCTTCCATGGAGGAGGTGGTGAGGAATTAGCCTGCAAGGATATATCATCAAACACATCATCCAAGACGTGTCCTTGAGGGATAGCCAAAGGACTGGGTTTTGGCAAGTGTAGAAGTCTTCTACAGCTGGTCAGACCTTGGAGAACTTTCCTGACTCCCATCTGAACAACTCTTTCATTTTATGTAGTGCATCTCCAAACTACATGTTCCCCAGGCATGGAAGCTGAGGAAAAGGTGTCTTCAAAATCTGAGCTGAGGTACTGATGTGGGGAAAAGTGCCCTACATAAGCCAATACCTCTTCATCACAGTCCTTCAAGGGGGAGGTGTCATTTCTTCTTCTTTTACTAGAGGAAGTTCCTGCTTCAAGATCCTTTTTCAGGGAAGGATTGCTAAATTCAGGAAATCCATTAATTCCTGAACCAATCTGACAAAGTCTGAGGATGTGATCAAGTTGAAAGAGCCAACTTACTTCAGCCATGTAGGCTGAAATAACTCCAGATGATGCATTGATCTTAAGGGGTCAGGATTTTGTTCTTGCAGACAGCAAGACCTCATTACACAGATGGGCAACCACATCCATCATCCAAGAACCAGGAGGGGTTTTCCTGCTTGTAGTAAAAGGGACTCTGCCCCCATCCTCCTGAAACAAGGCAGGCACCTCAGAAGCCAGAGCTTACACAGCAGCCCAAGACCCAACAGACACTCGCCTGCTGATGGGTTTGCAAGGATGAGGAACGGGCTGATGACATGGTGTCTACAGAGGGTGTACCATCTGTTTCAGACCCAGTAGTTGCGGACAATGGGAGCTACAAATGCACCTCACCTGAGTCAACAACATCAAGCCAGAGTGGAGAACTGGATTCCAGTGGGGTGTTGGTATCATCCCTAACATCTTTCTCCTTTGGGGGCTTCTTCTTGCACTTTTTAGGTCAGCAGTCTGGGTGGGGGAATGGCGGACAACATAGTGTGCCTAGGCCTGGTGATATCTTTGGACAGATACTGTTGAAGGGAGCAGGCCAGAAGTCTTAACAGTTCTTTTGCCGAAAAAAAGCACAGAAAACACCACCAATTAAACCAATAATAGCACATCCCTACCCTAGCCTAACACTAACACCTCCCTTTTCCTTTCTCTCTTTCTTTCTCTAATACTACTCACTCCACCCACTTGCACATCACTCCCAAACTCCAATTACTTCCAACTTGCTCCAGCTCTGCCTACACTTTTCATCTTTCAAACAATTTCTCTCTTGCTCTTACCTACCCCCTTCCCGCTATCCACCTTAGCAGCTTACTCCAACTCCCTTCTGTCATCACTGCAGTCTCTCATCTACCTGTTTCACCCATATCATATCACAACATGCTAGCGAACTTCCTCCTACCTCCCTTTCTCCTCAGACTCTCATGCTTATCTTCTTATCACACAAAACTATTCTAAATGTCACCATCTCCCACTATTTCACATGATACTCCATCCTTCAACATTACCCTGTCCTTCCTAATCTCTCCCTCACTCTATAATACCTCCCACACTCAGTTTTACAGAATAAAACATTTCAGCCATACTCTATCTAGCCCCAAAAATAAGCTATAATCATCTAACCGCTATTTATATTACACTAAACCTAATCATCTTCTTTCAAATCTCCTGGTAGATGGAGACATCCACCCCAATCCTGGCCCATCCCCCTACCTCTACCTCCACTGCCACCAACTCACCTAATGTAAATCAACATCCCTTCTCTCTAACAAAACACATCTCTACCTACTCCATAAACCTACAAAGTCTAACCAATAAAATATCTGAATTACATGCTTGGATGGCTTATCATTCTTCAACTATCTTAACCCTTTCCGAAACTTGGCTCAAACCTCATATCTCACATTCTGAAATCCTACCCACCCCAGCTATAACACCTTCCATCATGACAGACTATCCAAAAAAGGGACGTGCTGCTATCCTGTACACAGAGCTACTTAACCCCACCTTCCCCCTCCCTGACTTTCATCCAGCCGAGCTCATCATTCTCAACTGTCACCTTAACCCACACAAAAAATTTGCTATTGCTGCCATATATATTCCTCCTGGCAACAATATACCTATTCTAGAATCCATTCTGTCCTGGATCTCCCAACATTTCCCCTATGAGACAATCATACTAAGACACGTCAACAATGATTGGAATAAGCTGCCACAAAACTCTCCCACTCTTAGTATCAGCCTCTACGGTTTCAGTCAACTTATCACAACCACCACCCGTATTAACAAAAACACCTCCTCAACTCTAGATTGAATACCAACATCCAGCCCTAATCACTACCACAATCCTACCACTTTACTTGATTCATTAAGTGACCACCTCCCTACCTTCATTCAAAAGCTGCCCTGCCACACCACCAAAACCCACCTCTATAGAGAATGCCACAATTTGGCTAGCTTTAATGAGGAAACCTTTAACAATCAACTCTCTCTAGTTAATTGCTCGCACCTCTATGACCTTCCTCTAAATTATGTTGTTCTTGACTTCAACAATACTTTCCTTAACATACTAAACACTGTATTACCTGTTAGAAAAATTAGAGTCAAAACAAATCCGGCTCTCTGGCTCACCAGAGACACCCTCTCCTTAATGAAACTTGCATTGAAATGGACTGGTTATTTCTTGTCTGTATTATACCACACTTAAATCTCTGTTTTTTCTATGGTCTTGCTAGGTCTGGTATCTCATGTATCTTTTCTTACTTTCCTGGTCTAACCTTTTGTATGTGTTCCCCCTTATGCTTGCAGCTTCTCCCGATAGGTTAAACACTCTGTGGTCATCCCCTGCCCAACAGACTCGCCCATCAAAATACCTTGTGAAAGAGTATAAATCTGCTTAAGTTACCTGCCTGAAGCAGCTCCAAAAACAAACTAAAAAGCACAGCTTTCTAAACTGTAGGTGTTCCTTCTATTGCAATTTATCCACACTCCGAATCTGTTTTTAAAACTATCTGCTTTTAAAAAAGTAAACTGCTCCTTATTTAAAGTATTACTACAGGGCAGATGAGCATACACATAGGTTAGTTTTTCTGGTTGTAGTAACTTACTCTGGCCACCAGGCGGCAACACAATGCCAGCAGTCTACCACATTCCTTGCTGTTTTAACTAATAGTACCAATAGCTTTTAGTTTAATGTTGTTTTAACTCTCAACAGTTCCAGTATATGTAGGTTTAATGTTGCCAGCCATACTCTAGAGTTTTTAACCCCTAGTACATCTTCTGTTTCCTTTGTCTCCTGTTTTTAAACTTATGTCTACAACATTTCCATCTCTGGCTTGCTCTCATTCCCTCTTCAGCTCTGATTTCTTCCTTTCAAATTGTTTCAGTGCTTTTTCACACTGCTGACCTGACCCTGTCAGTACTGGTTCCAACCAGCTAGACCACTGTGATATCCATCTCCAGTCTCTATTCCAACCCCTCCCCCAGTTTCCTTCACTTTCTTTTCTTTTCAACCCCTCCCCCAGACTATCTTTGCCGTCCCTTCCTGTGGTGCCATCTTTTACCTCTCTGAACCACTCTAACCCTTTCCCTATATCACTGCTAGAATATCTCTTACCCCTTGCATACTTTCGTCTGAACTTATCTTACACTCCACTGATTGTTTTTCACTGCTGACCTTGATTCTACCTTTCCTTGGCTCTACCCGCTCCGTTCGCCCTACGGGCTCACTCCGCTCCCCTACCCTACCCCCAAATCCCACCCACTCCAATACCCCTACACTTATAGCTAGCCACTCCCACCACTTCCACCATCCAATCCAAACTACTCATCATATCCCCAAAATCTCGTCCCACAGTTCACCCATTATAGTAAGCCTACCTTTCAGTGTTTACTGCCAAACACAACTTATCCTGAAACTACTAAAGAATTAACCTAAACCATAATCTCTTACTCAAACTAACTTCACAACTTAACTCACCCCTACTTTTACTCTAATAACCATGACCCTCAACCCTCTATCCCTACTTACTCAAATAATACTTCTAATTACCTTAACTTCCCTAAATTATATCACCTAACCCACTAATACAAACCACTCCCCCCATTTCACACCACTACCCCATCCTCTACACGGTACACATCTACTGTTACTCATACATCTCCCAGTCTCTACCCCCTCAACACTAGTATGCTCTTCCCCTATAGATTCCTATCTAACTCTAAAAACAACTGTTCCCAACTACACTAGTCTAATGTCCACAAAACGCTCTACCTGTATACTACACCCCAAACAAACCAAATACCTCATCCATCATCTTATCTCTATCCTTCTCGCCAGGGACATCCACCCAAACCCAGGCCCCTCTACCATACTGCATCCAACCCCCCCCAAGCAACAGGCAAACCCCTCCACTTCTCAGCTCTAAATGCTCAGAGCCTATGTAGCAAAACTCCAAACCTTCATGCCTGGCTTCTACATAACCAGCCCGACATACTCTCCATCTCAGAAACCCGGCTTAAGCCCCACATATAAGATTCTGAAATAACTCCCAACTACCGCATATTAAGGAATGACAGAACACAAAAAAAGGGAGGTGGTGTAGCACACCTTTACTTAGCATCCCTCTTAGTCACCCCCTATACCAAACCCTTTCCCAAATTTGGCAAGGCAGAAATAATACCAGCCCTACTCCACCTAAACAAACAAACTCATATTTGTTCTCTCCCTCTATATTCCCCTGGCGATAATATCTCAACCCTTGAAGATATGCTCTCCCCTGGGTCTCTACCAACATTACTCATGAAACCATAACCCTGGGCAACATGAACATAAACTGGGCCACAATCCAATCTCCCACTAACTCACTCTATATTAACTTATATAACTTTTCACAACTAATCAATTCCACTATCACGCTTTCCAAGAACTCCATCACTGGAACTACAATAGACTGGATTCTAGTATCCCATCCTCACTATATCTCTGACACTGATATTCCCCCAGACCCACTAGCTGACAATTTCCCCACTTTTGCCCACCGTCTCTCCTCTTCTATACAACTCACACCTATATTTACACTTATTGCCTAAAGAACATCAATGCTGAAACCTTCTCAAATGCACTAAAAAGCACAAACTGGAACCCATTAAAAACTCTTTGCCTAGATAATGCTCTATCCTACTTAAACTCTACTTTCACAAACCTGCTCAACTCCTTTGCTCCTCTAAAAACAAAACATATAAAAAGTAACCCTGTACCCTGGTTAACCAAAAACACCTTAGCTACTATGCGACTCCGTGACAAAGCCTGGACATGTTACTATTAAAATAAAACCACTATCACCCTAAACAGATATAAAACACTAAGAAATAAAGTCAAAAACCTTATTACCTTAAACCTCAAAACCTATTTCTCCACTCTCCAAACCAAGCACACCACCAATCCCAAAATATTTTGGAAAGGAATCTCATCTCTCCTCAACCCTTGAAAAAAAGAAAACCCTTGCCCTAACCCAGATGCCTCTGACATGGACTTGGCCACCCAATTCAACTATTTCTTTATAACGTACATAAGCAAGCTAACATCATCCTTCACCAACACCTCTATAACCCCTCCTCAACGTACTCCCATCCCTTCCTCCCCTAGCATCCCTTGCCCCCCAACCTCCACCTTTCTATATCAATTCCATCTCTATATCCACCATAAAAAAATTTCTCCTAAAATTAAAACCTGGTTCCAATGTCCCTGACGAAATTCCCTCCTACTTCCTAAAAGTAGTCGCAGAAGCCATTGCTCTCCCTATCAGCATACTAATTAATCAGTCTATCTCAGAAAGCCAGGTCCCCCAGCTTTGGAAGAAGGCCTTTATTATTCCTCTCCATAAAGGTGGCAATAATAATGACATCTCAAACTTTCGCCCTATCGCCATCCTATCCCCTATTTCTAAGCTACTTGAAAAGTGTGCACACCAACAACTCTTAACTTACCTCATCAATAACCAGCTTCTTACCCCCACACAACATAGCTTTAGACCAGGTCATAGTACCTCCACTGCCCTCCTCTCTTTCCTCGAAACAATCAACAAAGCCCGCGACTCTGGCCACTTTGTATCCACTCTTTTCCTCTACCTCTCTAAGGCATTTGACACCATTTCCCACAACCTTCTTCTTACCAAACTCTCTAAACTTAACCTATCCCCTTCCTCTACCCAGTGGTTCCCAAGCTATCTCACAAATAGGCAACAAGCAGTTAAATGGAAAAAAGCTACCTCACCCTTCCTCAATACATCCACAGGTGCCCCCCCCCCCCAAGGCTCCATTCTAGGCCCCTACTATTCAACATATTCATAAATGATTTCTTCCAAGCCATTCCTAACTCCAGTCTCATCCAATATGCAGATGATTCTACTGTAATCTGTTCCTCCCCTTCCATCACAACTCTAAACAATCTAACACAAGCCGCCTTCTGTTCCACTGAACAGTGGATGCTTGACAACCATCTAGCCCTTAATGCAACCAAAACAAAACTTATGTTATTCAATGCATCCAAAACCTCTTCCATAGACAAACAATCCTTCATAATTACCAGCAATAACAATACCCCCTAGAACTAGTCTCTGACACAAAATTACTAGGAATTATCACTGACAATCAACAAAAATTTGATAAGCATCTACAAGCAAATATCAAAAAAAAACCATAAAAAAATTAGGTATGCTTTACCGCCACAGTCGCTTTATCTCTCTCACCACCAGGATTACATTAGCTAATACATACCTCATCCCATCCCTTTTATATGGTGCATCTATCCTAACCAGCCTACAATCTTCCCTCAAAACAGAACTCTCATCTTGTTATAACAAAATTTCCAAATTTGCGGCAAGTCATAGAGCCTCTTCTCACCACTGTAATTCTCTTCACCAACTAAGTTGGCTAGAATTACTAAACTTCCTCACATATACCTAGCTCATCTAAGCACACAAACTCATTCATAACCTGTCTCTCTGCCCCTCCCTAACAAATACATTTGAAATGCATAAACCAGGTAGACTCCTAAAGATCCAGTTCCCAAAACCTAAATAAATTGCATAAACCAACACATCCTGCTGGGAATCAATTGATGTCCTTCTCTCCAGCATGCCTCTGGAACTCTCTCCCTCCTCCCATCCACACCACCAGCAGTCTCTCCTTGTTTAAAACCTCACTGCACTCGCACCTTACTTCACACCACACTTTCTTCCTAACTTTCCAAACTTTGTTGCCTGTCACTACCTCTTAAAGTTTTACATCCTTACCTCATTGTAATTCCCTTAAAAAACAAACAAAAAAAAAAACTACTACTTACTGAATGAACCTGATGTAATTTTCCTAATGAAAATCTTTTATTTCTGTATTATGTAACATCATCTATTTGAATTGCGCAATATGGGTTTGTACTATACAAAATATGTATTTAACATTTAATTGAAATGTATATTACGGATTTGTACTCTTTCTGTACTATACATTTGTATTTCTCTGGAGCTTATTTCCCCAGGACTCCATTGAAAATGGGCTCCTTGTAACCCAATGGACTATCCTGGAAAACAAACTGCAAATAAATAAATAAATAAATAAATAAATTTAAAGACAGTACTTGGAAGCAATGGTTAAAGTCAAAATCCTCTTCTCTCTTCCTTAAATTCAAAGAACTAAGAAGCCTCACAAAAAACACATTATGCAGGACAAGAAAAAAATTATGTCAGGAAGCCCAATCTATTCACCACTCAAACCCTAAAAAGTTCTGGCACACCATGAACAAAATTCTTCACCCAGGTAAGCCTACTACTCCAAACCCTTTCCTCAATAAAACACCACTTGAAACTGCCACTTTACTTAACACTTACTTCACAGAATCCATCCAAAAACTAACTCCCCCTGACCAAAACCAAACACAATCCCCCACCACCGCCAGCACTTGCCTTACCACTGCCTTTTCTCTAAAACCCATCTCTACTGCCTATATAAAATTCCTCTTACTGAAACTTCAATCATGTTCTCCCTCCTTTGACCACCTACCCCCACAATTTCTCAAACTTGCAGCTAATACTATTGCATATCCTATTCTCCATCCTTATAAACCACTATATCAAAGAATCCACCGTCTCTGACATCTGAAAATCTTTATATACTTTTCCCCTTCACAAAGGGGGTAAAATCCACGGAGCCCTCTAATTTTCGACCCATAGTTATCCGCTCCCCTATCTCAAAAGTCCTACAGAAATGCTTTCACAGTCAACTTCTCAAATACCTACTTCAGGAAAACCTTTTGACCCCCTCTCAGCCCAGCTTCAGGCCCCATTACAGCACCACCACAGCCCTTCTATCCCTCACCTAGTCTGTTGCTGATGCTAGAGACAACAATAAACTGGGTCATGTCTTTTCCTGGACCTTTCCAAGGCATTTGACACAGTCTCCCACCCTAAGCTCCCATCTAAACTATCCAATCAAAACCTTTCCTCCTCTACTACTCCCTGGTTCTCTAGCTATCTTAACAACAGACTACAATCTATTAGATGGGAAATTTCCTGCTCTCCTTTCCTACCTGTTCAAACAGGTTTCCCTCAAGGATCTAACTTAGGGTCTCTACTCCTTAATATATTTACAAACAATCTATGCTCCGTCTGCTGCACTTCTTCACTGATACAGTATGTGGACAATTCTATTCTTGTTACCTGCTTTAATAACCTCACTGACTGACACATACTCACTCAGAGTTTTTTCAACATCACTGAACACTGGTTGATTAACAACCAACTCATCCGTAAACCTAAAAAAACTAAATTACTTCTTTTCCTTCCTAAATCTATGTCCAAGCTTAGTGCCTCCTTCTGTATCTCTTCCCTGGACAACAGTATCATACTAAACTCCTAGATATTATGACAACCAAATAAAATCCGACCTTCACATCTAACACTGCATCTACAATCAAAAACCTGGTCTACTGTATAAAAACAAAAAATATCTATCTACTACCTTGAGGACTTCTCTTGCCCAAGCCTACCTCCTTCCCTGCCTACTCTATTCGTCCCCCATTTACCCACCTCCAAGCCAATCTTGTAGCCAAACTTGAACAAACTTACAACCAAATTGTTAGATTTGCCTGTAACCTCCCTTACAAATCTCACCACTGCCTCGCTCTTAAACAACTACTTTGGCTTGAATTCCCTCAACTACTCCAACTATCTCAGCTACAAATGGCCCACTCATCAATTAACATACCCTCAGAATGTCCGTCTCTCCACTCTTACATCCCTCTACATACCTAAACATCCTCAACGTAACTCAGAACAATTCCTACTCGACACCTACAAGCCAAACAAATCAACATGCAGATTGCTCTATCATTGCTCAATATCCCATACTTGGAACAAACTTGCCAGTAATATACAATCTATCAAATCTACCTTGCTCTTCAAAACAGAACTAAAAAACTATCTTGCTAATTCACCTTCCTGCTCTTGCTATCACCCTACCAAAACACGTACTCCCTTAATATGTCCTTAACTTGCTTTCCTTTCCTTAAGAAAATATAAAAAATAATTATACAATCTCTCTCACTCTGCTAAACAGTTATATACTTTAATTCACTGGCTTTTTTCTCCAAAATAAATTAACTTCTTGCTTCTCTCTTACTTCTTCCCATTTCCTTATACTTAAGACTCATTTATGCTTCTCTATCTCTCTATTTCCACCCAGCTATTAATACTTTCTTTTCCTGTCTGTTCAATCTTACAAGTTTTAAGCAGGTAGATTTCTGGTTTATTTGTTATGTTAATATGAAAACAATGATTATGTTTTGATCTTTTGTATATAACTTATGTACTCTATGTTATCTTCTGTATTTTCTTCATTTTGTATTTGTTCACTTGTATATTGCATGTATGTCTGCTATATCTTGGTAATATTTATTGTACAGTTAACATATTGTATTTTTTTTTTTGTGGAGCTTTTTCTCCTCGGGTCTCCACTGAAAATGGGTCATTGGCCCACTTGGACTATCCCAGTCAACAAAAGGCAACTAAATAAATAAATTAATTAAATTGACAACTAGGGACGTCATGTTCTGGGCCTAAGCTTTCCAAACGAGAGGTAACTATTAACCTTCACTGACATAAATTAGAATGAAATACAAGAATAACCAAATTAAAGTTTCCCCATTGGGGTACTTAGCGTTTCCCACAAACTCTGGTCTTCAGGCCTAACCAATGGACAGATGATGCAACGGATGGCATTCTACATTGGTCAACATAGCAAGACAGAACTAAACAAAACACTGGTTGATGACTCTTTTATACCACAAAGAATATGACATTAGTCAAGAAGGGCATCTGCTGGCTGGGGGAGGGTGAAATATTCTGGTATTTCGACAGATCTCAGACTCCTATGGGCAGGAATTCCCAAGACTCAGTACTGCAGAAGTGACAATGAAAAAACACCATGGCCTATCATCAATATTGGTGACTACTTCCCATCATTAACACTTTCAGTTTCAGTTTAAATTTCTTTATTTTCTTCAGTGAGCATCGTGGACTATATATTTTGCTCATTCTTTACTAGTATACAGAGCTTTGGATTAAGCACTCAAATGAATCTGAACTTTGAACCTTTTCATTACAACAAGGGCATTTTCTTTTTCTGATAGAAAATGCACTCCACATCAGGAGGGCTAACACATAAGGAGGGACAGTCACTGGACAAAGGTATGCAAGAACAAGACAATGAACAGAACAAAACAAAGGCCAGCCATGGGCATAGCAGACATACTTGGTCTTTGCTAAAAGCAGTGATTAAGGAAGCCACAAACTGATGCAGTGAAACACAGAACCAGCCAATTTTGGAAATAACAGGTGCTTCAATAAGAAGAAAGTTAAAAATACCATATATTACAAACTGGTTCAATGGAGACTTACTACAAAGCCAAACATTTACCCACTGCAGTACAAAGAAGTAATCTGCTTCAAATTTATCAAGAACCGTGGTAAAAATGATTAAAAACCATTGTAACTTTAAAAAAACAAAATAAGAATGGAGGTAATAAGGTAAGGTAAGGATACTCTACTGTAACAGATGTAAAAAGATTATGCTGTGTAGAAGGACGTAAGGTTAGATTTTACTGTGTTGTGTAGCTGCACTTATGAAAAACATGGCAGTGTGTTCTACATATTAGAAGCTCATACTGGAAAGGCTTTTGAGTATCACTCTAGTGAGTCATGACGTTGAACCAAAGTAAAGGAGCACTTGTACAGTTACACGGGTTCGGTGTGATAGTTTTTGTAGGACAATGTTTCAAATACAACATCCTGATAATCAGATACAACTTTCTGGTCAGTAAAGAGGATTTTTAACATAACAGTGCTCCAGTCTTGAAATAATTATAATGAATTTAAAAGTCCTGTTCAGTGTAACCTGTAGCCTAAAGTGAATACAAAAATCCTGTTCAGTAAACTTGTAGCTTACAGCAGCTGCCATGAGGCCCTACTACCTTTTGCATTACTTGCTTGTTGAGGTAGCTTATCTTTTACCTGCTAACACTGGAATCACTTCTAAATGAATTTACATTGTCACTACACTCTGATGTGGAACAGTGCTACAAGTCTTGCAAAAATCTATAACCAAATGGTTAGAAGGCCACTCTACAACCAAAGGGGATAGGTTATGTTGAGCATAACAAAGGAAAATGGCTAGGCTTAAAATGGCCCACAAGGGTGGCTAGCCTAGTACTTAGCTATAAACCTGTAGGAATGGGATCATTACTTCATAAGACAAAATAATAATTCTAATCTTTCATCCAAACACATCAGTCAACAAGCAAAACATGTTTTAGTAATGACTGCTCAAATACCAGAATTCTTAAATTTGTAGATGGTAGAAAAAAAATAAGGTAATGATAAAAACTTACCTATATGTGTCAGTATCCCCTGACCTTCCTGTGGAACTCCTATAAAACAAGCAAGAACAAGTAAAGCTGTTAAACCATATTGCCACCACAGTGTATGTACACATACATACATATAAACACACACACACACACACACACACACACACACACACACACACACACACACACACACACACACACACACACACACACACACAGTTTACTACTTTTATTTTATGTTCAACAGCCACATATGTTCCACTCATTACTACTTGCCAATGCAAATCAGAGAATAATCCATACTAGTTGTAGGTGGCAGAGATGGCTCTGTGAAGACCTTAAGCAGCAGCTAGAAGATCAGGGTTATTTACATACAGCAAAGCCCCAGTGGCATTTCTGTAATGTCCCCAACTGAACAAAGACCAACCCGTGGGAGACATACAGCAAACTTCCTTTTTCCACTTGTACCCGTTGTCCTTCAAGCTTCCCCTTCAGGTCAGCAGTATGTCAGAAATGTCCAAGCTCTGCCTCCTCCCCTCCCAACCCAATAAAAAAACCTGTCCTCTGCCATTTTACTCCATCCTCTCTGTCAGCTCCTCTGATGTTCATTTTGCTTGGTGAACCAAGCTTGCTGTTGTCAGAGACAGGGCAACATGCTTCTATGTAAAAAAAAAGTCTTGTAATCCTACAAACAATGAAGAATTCTATATGCAGAACTTGGAAAATAGTTGCCTTACTTTTGTGATGCATCTCCCATGATCTAGACTGAAAGATGTTGACAGACAAGTAAAATCCCCAGAATGACAGACAAGAACAAAGAAAAATAAATTTATTTTGGAAAGTAAAACAAAGCTACATGATCTTATCTTTCAGTTTCTGTTCTAAATGACAGAAACATCCAAGTACTACACTTCACTCACTACTACATGAGGGTGGATTCATACCACACAGGACAAAGGAATGAATTTCACAATGTCCCAGGTTCAACTAGGCCTGGAAACTGCAGAAGCTGAAGTGAGACAAGATGGGAAAAGCAGCTAGTTTTGACTAGCCCATTCTGAGGGGAAGGTTTTAGTTTGGCTATGCTGCAGCACCTCCATCATAGGGAAAGCTAGAACAGCACTTCCCCTGTATAGGGGCCAGCAGCCAAAGAGTAGGTAGATGTTCCAGCAGAGCCACAGACTTGCAAAAGGGTGCATTCACTGAAGCCTCAGCATAAGTGCGCCAAGAGCAACACCATGCTGAAAGAGAAAAGGCAGGTGCACAACAGGAAAAGAGAGAGAGAGAGAGAGAGAGACGCACACAACAGATGTTAACTCCTACTACTTGACTCTCATTCTTCACATGCTGCAAACTATGGCCAGTCTGGACAGGAGAACAGATTAATCACTGAAGCCCCACACTTATCTTTGTGTTTAAGCGTTTTTATTTATTTATTTATTTTGCGGAACATGAAATTTTTTCCCTGGGGAAAAAATTTGCTGTTCCGTATGTTCGATATTTTGTGATTTAGACATTACCGGTATGATGAAATAGCATTCGCTATTTTAATCGTACGATGATGTAATATAGAAGCGAAAATGCTACTAGTCCCTTAAGGATTATATACAGGTCAGATATATTTTTTTATCAACTGGGAATAAATTGTGAATGATAATTAAGAGTTGAAGGAATTTATTTGGGAGGGGAAGAAGCCAAGAGTTAAGTGAGATCAGCAGATTATTTCCATACAGCAAGGTGGTTTAGGATTACCTGATTTGAAGGGATACTTTAGAGCTTATGAGGTTAGGGCTCATACACATAACAGCAGTAGAAGGTTATAAATTAAAGACAAAAGGAATGATGATACAATTGGGGAGTAGAAATAAGAAGAGTTGGAATTTGAATGCAGGACCATGAGGAGAATAACCGTAACCAGAATGTATTTTAAAAGTATAACAAATTGGCAGACTTTAAAAATTCCTACAGGCCATTTTGTCAGTAATGTTGAGGGTGGAAATGGCTGTAACTAAGGAAATGATTCTTTTGAGGTGTGAAACACAGGATATGAATTGTTTACACATAAAGGCCTTACTTAGTTTAATGACATTGTCTGCCAAAAAAGAAAATACTAGAAAATGGCAATCAAACTCCAAACAGGTACTGAAGTACCGAATATTGTAAAGGAGAAAAAAGAACTGGAGGTGGGAACTTTAGAAAAGGGAAGGGGCAAATTACAGAGAAATAAATGGAATTTGTGGGTATAATATGTGCAAATTATTGAGGAGGAGTGAGGTTTAAGGGAAGGCAGGATTTGAGCAATTTATGTACTGTTAGAGAGGATGACAATTGTTAATCGTGAAAAATGTCCCTGAGGCTTACTTGTTTTTTCTGTTAATATGAAAGTCGCTGTAGTTTGTTTGCATTTCTATTAATGTATGTGTACCTAGGCCATTGTTTAAACTGTGATTTAACAATAGACATTTAAAAAGGTTACTTGGGTTTAAAGGTTCTTCTGGTTAAGGAAGGTTATGCTGCTTACTGAGGCAGCTAAATCTACTGAATGTCTGATGTCTAAGATTCAAGAGTCAGGTGTGTAACAAAGGGTGACTGTAAACTGTCTACAAGAGAAAGGTACAAGACAAGCCCTCTTATATATACAAAATGACTGTGATTATAGTGTTTGAAGTGCCCCATGTTAGGTTACTGCTGAGCACAAATCTGTAACACCACTGTTTCAGATGGTGCAGTGTGCTGCCAGCCTCAGTTCTAATGTGGCTTAGAGAAGCTTAGTTGCCATAAAGTGCAGATGATCAAGGCTATGAGACGCTAGTAGGTTTACTCCTTGTAGCCCTAGGTTTGATGCCCTCAGTCTCCATTTTCCTATTGTGCGACTCTGCAAAAGTCATTTAAACCAACTGTGCTCACAGGTCACAATTAAAAAGAAGCACTTGTGCCCAGTGAGCTTACTGGATTAATTAAAATTTATGTTCTTACCATAACTAGGCATCCGGGTTGTCCTTTTTCATTCTTCCTCAATGTATGGGTTCAGATCTGATCATCAAATCCAACTCAACCTCTTATCTAAGACTTAGGATCCAGCTCTCAAGTTCCTCCCTGTACCCATAATGTCCTACTGTATCCACAAAGCCTCAGATCAAGTTTGCTGCCCAATCCCCATAGTACAGAGACAAGAGATAAAGAAAGAAAGACAGGGTTTAAAGCTGGAACTGTAGGTTCCAATACAGTCCAACATATCTCTCCAGGAGCTTTGGATGGAGGATGGATGAGAGGAAAGTTGACGAAGAATGAAAATGGACAACAAAGATGCCTAGTTATGATAAGAACATAACTTTTAAATCCAAAGTTGTCCTTTTCATTCTTCCTCAACGAATGAGACAGTCCCCAGTGATACTGCTCTTGGGTGACCCTCATGGAAGGATATACTGGAGAACCGTTGAACCAAAGGAGGCACTATTTCTGGAAACATCTAATTTGTAATGAGAAACAAAAGTATGAGCACTGGACCATGTAACTGCAGAACAAATGTCGTCAACAGATGTTCTAGACCAAAACGCAGAAGACGTGGCTATGCTGAATGAGCTTTTGGGGGCTTGGGTAATATCAAGCCTTTTTGAGAGTAAATAGTCAGTTATCCATTTAGCTAGACTGACTTTGGATACTGAATAACCCAGTCTTTTTGAGGAAAAGGAAACAAAAAAATTGGTCTGATTGACTTTCGCAGTTGTTTTGTCATTAGAAAATAGAAACGTAACTGTCTGTACCCATCCAGGTGTTGCATGTATTCTCCTTTGTTGGTAAAATTTGGAATGAAGACTGGTAAATAAATGGATTGGTTAATGTTACTCTTAGAAGCCACTTAATGTAAAAAAGGAAAGGTTAGTCCGTAAGGAGACCCCGCCCTTATAAAAAATAATGTATGGAAATTTTGGAAGAGAGAGCTTGGGGTTCAGATATTCTCTTTGTAGAAATGATGGCTACCAAGAAAACTGTTTTACATGACAGAAACTTCAGACTGGATTTAGCCGAAGGCTCAAAGGGTTTTTGTGTTAGGCCTTGTAGCACAACTGTCCGGCCCCATGGTGGAGAGGGATCTTTAACTGGAGACCTTAAAAGAAAAATTCCTTTCAGGAAGGCTTTGCACAGTTTAGAAGAAGCAATAGGAAACATACATGCTGCCCATATGAAAATTGGAAATAGCTGCCAGTTGGAGTTTCACTGTAGAAAATCTAGCTCCTTCCTCAAACAACCCTGTCAAGAATTGTAAAACCACAGAAACTGGGGCAGAAAAGGGATCGATGTCTTTATTCAAAGCCCAAAGAGAGAATTTTTCCATTTGCCTTTGTAGACCTTCTTGGTTGATTCTTTTTGAGAAGCCAAAATAATATTACATACAGGTGAACACAGGTGAAGAAAACCTATTCCTGGAAGTGGAGAAACCATGCAGTTAATCATAGTGTTCGAATGTTGGGATGCTGGATCCCTGATGGGTGTGACAGGAGGTCCAAATATGGTTCCAGTATCCATGGAGGATAGCGAAGATGAGACCGTAGGAAGGGGAACCATACTTGCCGCTGGCCAGAAAGGGGCAATGAGGATTACTGAGCTCTTCAGTCTGTTTGCTTTCTGTAAGAATGTGGGAATTAGAGGAGGGTAAGAATAAAGGAGATGAGAGGGCCAAGCATGAATCAGAGCATCTCTCGGTGACTCTCCCTGATGGGGGATCACAGCAAAGTACCTGCTGCACTTGTTGAGGGGAGTGGCAAATAGGCTGCAGCAAGGTCGACCCCAATGCCAGAAGATCATCTCCGCCACAGACTGTGAGACCACTCATGGGGCATCAGAGTGAATCTGTTTAGTTTGTTGGCTAACATGTCGGTTTTTCTCAGAATGTGCATTGCAACTAGAACACAGTCTGAAGAGATCACGCATTCACACACTCTCACAGCCTCTCTGCAAAAGGGGTAAGACTGAATTCCTCCTTGTTTGTTGATGCACCAGACTACAGACATGCTGTCGGCCTGAACTGCAACAGTCTAACGGAAGAGCATCTCGAACGGCCTGCAATGCTAATAGGACTGCTCTTATATCTATAACATTGATATGCAATTTGGTCTCTTGGAGGGACCACATGCCTTTGAACATTCTTTTCAAGAAATGCCCTCCCATCCCAAATGAGAAATGTCCATGGTCACTGTGGCCATAGGGGCTGGAAGGACAAACTTATGTGTCTTTTGAAAACTGGGGTGAGCCTGACTGGATAGGATAGGGGTTGGCATAGAATGGACCACTGCACAGCTGGCGTCCATTGTAGAACCTGCATAAAAAAGCATGCCAAAGGAAGTACTACAGTGGCTGCTGCCATGGAATCTAATGCTTGCAGTACTGACCTTGCTGGAGGAGCTGAGTGAGTAAGGAGAAAGTGAACTTGAGTCTTTATCATAGAGATACTATCCTGAGGTAAGGATACTATTTGTTTCGTAGTCTCTAGAAAAGAGCCAATGAACTACAAGCTCTGTACTGGAATCAAATTTTACTTGACATGATTTATATTTATGCCTAAAGAGCTGCAAATCTGGAGAAATAGTCCCTGGCATGTAGAAGTAGATGTTTGGAGGGGGCGGTAAGGAACCAGTTGTCTAGACATGGAAACACCTAGAATCCTTTGAGTCTTAAGTGAGCTGCCACCACTGTCATGCACTTGGAAAACACCCTGGGGACTGCGGGGTGTCTAAAAGGCAAGGCTCTGAACTGGTAATGACTGGCTCCCAGCCAAAGCGGAGATATCTTCTATTATATCTATCTATTTTGATATGATAGTACGCATCCTGAAGATCTAGAGAGCACATCCAATCGTCCTTGTGCAGAAATGGCAGAATGGACTGGATTGTGGCCATTTGGAGCTTTGCTTTCTTTACAAACTGATTTAAACTGCTTACATCCAAAACAGGTCTCAGGTAAAGTACAGTTGTGTACACTTACCATAAATGTGGATGTTAGAGTGTAATCAGTGTTGCAGTCCTTACAAAATGGGTTATCCGGCTCCCGGTAGCCCACAGTCGGCCAGAATACCAGAGTCCTTGGTATATGACAACGGCTGCCTTCGGTTTAGGCCTGACGTCAGGTACAAAAGACGGCAGCCTACGCCATTTCCTCAGATTTTCTGGTCTTAACTGTCAGGACCCCCCCCCCCTCCAAAAAAAAAAAAAAAAGGTTAGACTAGGAAAAGAAAATCCAGTCTGTGCCCTAGGGAAAAAAGGGAGGAAACCAGGACTGCAACAGTGAATACACTCGAACATCTACATTTATGGTAAGTGTACACAACTGTACTATGTTCATTGTGTTTCACTGTTGCAGTCCTTACAAAATGGGTTGATTCCCAAAGCCCAGGAAAAAAACAAAAGGGAGGAGGAACACCCACTGTTTAAGGGTTGGTAAGGATGCCCTGCAACATTGCAGTGGCAAAACCAGCCCTGGACTTAGAAAACAAGGGTAAATTGTAATGTTTAGTGAAAGTGAGGGCAGAAGTCCATGTAGCTGCTTCCAGTATATCCCTAATAGGTACACCTTTTAAAAAGGTAGTTGAGGTTCAGGCTGCCCTAGTAGAATGGGTCCTAATACTATGAGGAGGAACCTTGCCATGCTGTAAGTAACAAAAGTGAATACAATGAGCAAACCACTTAGAAATGGTCTGTTTTGAAATAGCTCTGCCCTGATCAGACTTTCGAAAAGATTTAGTCCTGTCCAGGTAAAATCTAAGCTGTCTATGCGCATCCAGGGAATGCAGCAACCTTTCCCCTTTATTCTGAGGATTAGGAAAGACAGTAGGCAGGTGGATAGACTGGCTAAGAGTTAGGCTAGAAACCACCTTAGGCATAAAGGAGGGATTAGTTCAAAGAGAAACCTGATCCACACGGAAGATGATAAAATGCTCTACTGCCATTAAGGCCTGCAGCTCAGAAACTCTTCTAGCTGAAGTAATAGCCAAAAGAAAGGCAGTTTTCTAGGAGAGAAACTTCAGGTCTGCCGAGGCAGCTGGTTCAAAAGGAGGCAGAGTAAGTTTCTCAAGTACAAAATTGAGATCCCAAGCAGGAGTAGGTGCCCTTTTGGGAGGCTTTAAATTGCTAGCTCCCCTGAGGAACTGCTTCATCAAGGGATGAGAAAAAATGGGATGCTCAAAGGAACAATGAGCAGAAATAGCTGAAGCATGGATTTTGAAAGAAGAAAAAGGAAAGTCCACCATTAAGCAAGCCTGCCAGATAGTCAAGAATAAGAGGAAGACTAGGTTGAGAAGGGTCTTCCCCTCTAGTTTGCATCCAAACCGATAATCTTTTCCGCTTATCTGAGTAAGATTTCCTAGAGCTAGGCCTCCTGGCCTCACGAAGGACCTCAACCACTTGTTGGGAAAGGTTTAATTTATGAGCCAAGCTGCCAAATGCAGAGTCTGAAGGTGAGGATGCAGAATTTTTCCCCCCACCTGAACCAAGACATCTGGTATCAGGGGAAGATGCCAAGGCTGATACTGGGAGAGACTGCGAAGTAGTGGATACCAATGTTGTCTGGGCCAGTCTGGAGCTATGATGACGGCCCTTGGTTTTTCGTCCCTTATCTTTAACAGCACTCTGGGAAGCAGAGACAGAGGAGGGAATGCACAGATCGAGAGCTGTGCCCAGGGGAAGGACAGAGTATCCACTTTCCAAGCTTTGTTGTGATGATCCCTGGTGCAAACGGTTGGAAGAAGGTGGTTGGTTGGAGATGAAAAGAGATCCACCTGGGGAGTGCCCCAATTCTGAATGATGCGATAGAAGATGGTCTTGTTTAGTTGCCACTCATGAGGATCCAGGACCTGCCTGCTCAACCAGTCTGCCAAGGTGTTGAGCCTTCCTGGAAAAAACTGAGCTATCAGATGAATGCCCATGGAAGCTGCTATGGACCATAGTATCGTGCTTTGCCTGCACAGGGGGTAAGAGTGTGTCCCTCCCTGCTTGTTGATGTACCACATGATTGTGGTGTTGTCTGTCCTGACCAGAGAGTACCAGGAGAGAGACGATGTTTGAAAGCCATTAAGGCCTGCTGGACTGTCATCAATTCTTTCAGATTTATGTGCAAATGAGCCTGTTGAGAGTTCCAAGTCCCCTGAATGCATCTGTCCTCTAGATGTGCTCCCGAAGCGTAGTCCGAGGCATCTGTGGTGAGAGTCTGGCTGGCAGGAGGTGGACAGAAAGGCAGGCCTTTGTTCTGTGCACAGGCTGTCGCCCACCAAAGGAACTCCATCTGCAAGGAGGGAATCAGAGGAAGTATCAAGTCTAAATCCTGAGTGTGTTGACACCAAAGGTTTTTGAGGTACCACTGTATTTTCCTCATATGCAGTCTGGCATATGGAATCATCAGAATACATGAAACCATGAATCCCAGGGCTTGCAGGAATTGCCTTGCAGGGAGCTGGGTCATGCTTGCCAAATTTTTGAAGTAATTCGAAAGATCCACTTGTTTCTCTTGAGGGAGGAATACCATCTGGGCAGCTGTGTTCAGGCTCGCTCCCAGGAATACAATTCTCCCTGGTGGGTACCAATTTTGACTTCTTTTCGTTGATGGTGTAGCCCAAAGAAGTGAGAAGGTTCTTTACAAAGTCCAAATCCTTGCGCTTCTTAGGAACATCTGAAGTCAGGAGACCAGAAGACGCCATATTGACGAACTTAGGCTAAACTCTGAAATGCTTGAACAAGATCCTAGCTCTACGGCATATGGTACGCAGGTTGAAAGAAGCACAGAGAACACAATTAGGGACTTTGTGCTCAATGCCAAAACAAGTAATACAATAGGAGTGAAAATCACGGTGAGGAATCTGTTTTCCACAGGTAAGACAGTTATTAACTTTGTTTGACATTTATTAAAGCAAGAAAAGAGGGTCCCCAACGTGGTACTTATTTGAGGATGTCTTCAACTTAGCATTCGGAATACAAAAAGAAGGTACTTGGCCGACTGGCACTCGTGCAAAATGCGTCTGCTTTGGGCTCCGTGGCAAGAAAGACTGAGGAAATGGCATTGGCTGCCTTTGTTTGTACCTGACGTCAGGCCTAAACCGAAGGACGTCAGGTCTAAACTGAAGGCAGCCGACATCATATACCAAGGACTTGGGTATTCTGGCTGACTGTGGGCTACTGAGAGCCGGATAACCCATTTTGAAGGACTGCAACAGTGAAACACGATGAACATCCTGTTTTCTTTGGCACTAAAAAGAAGTGTAAATAAGTTCCAAATCCTATCTGGTGTGGGGAGACCTTTTGGATGACTCTTTTGTATAGCAACTTCAGGATCTCTTGTGCAGCTGCCTTACACTGATTGGGTGGAATGTCAGGAAATTTCTTCCTTTTGGAAGGATGAAGGGAAAATGGTATGTAACAACCCCTGGATATTATGCTTAGCACCCATGTATCTTGTGTTATATTTGCCCAGGCATCTGGGTGCAAAAGCAATCAACTCCTGAATGCCTCCAAAATTGGACATTCAGGCAGCACTTCAGGCACACTGGAAAGGCCTGTAAGAGAGATAATCTTGAAAGTCCTGACGTTGCAGACCTCCTCTGCCTCTAGGGTGATGCCTGCTACTGAAATTTCCTCCTCTGCCTCTGGAGGAATTGTCACCGCATGGATCTTGGAAAGGACACTGAGATTTGCAGAACCACATCTTCTTGCTACCTCTCAGATTCCTAGAAAAGGTTCACTGAGGTGTAGAAAACTTGATTCCTATGGTAGATGGCATCATTCCCTCTTGCTCACTGCAGGTCAACATCTCTGACGGCTCAAACAGGGACATGCCATCAAAGGCAGCATTAATAAAAGACATTTTAAAAGGTTCTGTGAAGTCGCAATGCCGCATCCAGGCATGTCCCCTTATGGCAATGCCAGAACCGGCAACTCGTGAGGTGCCTTCAGCTGTGTGAGAGATCAACCTCACTGAAGCATTGGATATGGACAAAAGAGTGGCCAGTTGAAAGGATGTTCTTTTGATGTCCTCAGCAGACATGGACTCAGAGTATTTGAAAGTTCTTTGGTCAAATCTTTCCGAAGTCAAAAGAAATGTGGCAGGTGACCTCAGGGCAAAAGTTGCAGAGACGAAAACTTGCTTTCCAAACCTGTCCAACACTACAGAATCCCTGTTAGGTGGATGGACAGTAGAGCTCTGTTCTGCTAGCTCCTTCTTGGTGGCTGCCGCAGTCACAACCATAGCATCTACAGGGACTCCTTTGCTCCCGTGTGGTCTGTCAGAAGGGATGCAAATCTTGATGGGTCTCTTTGGAATGGTTTCAATGGTGTTCAGCTCCTTCCAAGCCCAAATGGCAACTAAATCAATGAGTTTGTCCACTGGGGGGGGGGGGGTACCAAAGATGTAGACGGACCAGAACCAAAAGCTACCAAAAATACCAATTCTTTTGGTGAGGGGTTTTGTGAAGACTAACCACCTTTCTCTTTCTGGATCTCTAGAATATCTCCAAAGGAGATGTCATCGGGTAGTGACCTGGGGGACCCCTCTCTATCAAAATTAGTATCCTCAGACAGAGAGTCCAAAGGGCAGTCAATGCGTCTCTTTTTACATGTTCCCTTCTGGTGAACCTCCTCAGTGGGACGCTCAGGTGAAGTCTTAGAAGAAGTGGGAAGTTCCTCCACAGGAACTGGATGAACATTTATTGATTCTGGCTGTTCCTGTGGAATAGGTCTGTGTGACTCAGAGCAAGGAACTGATGGAGGGAAGGAAGTAGGATATGAAATATGAGGGGGAGGTTCTCGCTGGACAGAAAATGCCCTTTCCGCCACCCTGAAGGGAGACAGACCAGGGGAAACTCCAATCCACCCCATCAGAGCTGAAACTCGTGAGAAAGGCAGATCCGGAACCTTCCAGGATCCGAGTCTTGGGGGCAGAACCAGAGCCAAACTGTTGAGGACTGAGGCACCGAGCGGAAGGGACGGATCTGACAAAATCTGAGCAGAGCCCATCCCTTCGGACCAGACAGTGACACTTTGCCTCTGAGACCCATTCTAATTTGACTTCATTGGAGCAGAGCTGGTCAAGAAAATTGTCGAAGTGGAGGAAGAAGCTTTCCTTGGATCAGACACCAGACCCCTTAGGGATCCATGATTCTGGGACCCCAAAACTATAGGCTAGATCAGAGAAGGAGAAAATATGGCTGCAGACGCTGTAGGCTTACTCATGGATCCAGTAAGAGACAGAGCTGGTAAGACCCCCATCAGGATCTGAGTTCTGAGAAACATTTGAAATAAGATGGGCGGCGCAGTGGTGCAGTGGTTAACGCTGTCGCTTCACAGCAAGAGGTTCTCTGGTTTGATTCTTGGTTGGGGTGCCTTCTGTGTGGAGTTTGCATATTCTCCCTGCGTTTGCGTGGGTTTCATCTGGGTACTCCGGTTTCCTCCCACATTCTAAAGACATGCTTCTGGGGCATTTCTCCCCAGGCCTCCGCTAAAACAAGATCTGTGGAATCTAGTCGGACTTTCCCAGTCAACAAATGTTACAAATAAAATTTAAAAAATTACATCATCCTATCCATATCTGCTTCCTACAAGCTCCTGCATGACCTAGAGGAAGAAGTGAAAGCTGGCTCTGAGTGCTTCGTGGGCGTCTGAAGCAACCTCAAAGGCATGTAGGAGAAACTGACTTAATGGAGTACTTGAGAGTAGTGCTCCTATACACAAAACCCTGCTTATTATCCAAGGGTATAGTAACTGGACTTATGGTTATGACGGCTGTAGAAGGCTTATGATCCAAAGTCTTTGAGACAATGGTCAAGACATAGGATCTGGGGGCATTGGATCCAACAATTTTCTTGTTTTTGTAGCAGGCTCTGAGTAAGACCTGAAGGACTTTGAAGCAGAGCACTTCATATGCTCTAAGGGTGTCGATTTGCTGTATTTGGAGGGGTTTGGGCCCCAAAAGTATAAAAAGAAGTAGTAGAAGAAGGCAGAAGTCCTCCTAAAATAAGTTTGTTGTGATGATCCGCTAAAGCCCTAGGATTAAAGGTAGAACTAACTTACATGCAGTCTGCAGATGTTTAGCACCTAAACAATACACACATGCTAATTCGGAACCTCATGCCCACAAGAAGTGCACTTTTTGAAACATTTGGGTTTCTCGAACATGGTGGCAGAAAGACACCCACAACAAGAAAAATATAATTTAGTGTCCATCAAACAGCACTATAACAATACAAAGATACATATATACACGTGTGTGTGTGTGTGTGTGTACATATACATATATATATATATATATATGTATATATATATATATATATATGTATATGTATACACACACACACACACACACACACACACACACACACACACACACACACACACACACACACACACACACCAGAAAAACAGGAAAAAGATTAGTTACCAACAACGGTAAATCAGAAGTATCCTTATAAAAAGCGTATAGAGGATACGAAGAAAGATATAAAAACTACTACTGCAAAATAGTAATAAGGAGAGAAAAATGGGAGGAAAAACCCTAATGTCAGAAAAAGATATTAGTAGGGAAGACATTAAAACAGCTGAGAATATATAGTCAAGAAAGAAATGTAAAAAAGTTTTAATCACCCACAAAAATCCCATGATCACTCAAGAGCTAAAGAAAACCGGTTTCTGTTCACAATGGTGGCAAACAAGATCTGAGAATTTGGGGATATGACAGAGCATTATGGGTACATGGAGGAGCTTGAGAGCTGGATCCTAAGTCTGAGATAAGCGGCTATGTCAGATCAGAGTATTAGATCTGAACCCATACACTGAGGAAGAATGAAAAGGACATCATCAGATCAATAAAATAAGAAGTTATGTACTCACCATAACGTTCCATCTGAGTAGGTAACTTCATTTGTCTGCAACCTTTGGGTATCGGATCCGATCTTGGATCCGAGCCGGCAACTTATTTCACAGCTATAAGATCTGAGCTCCTAGCTCCTCCCCCTACTCATAATCCCCTGCCAACCCTGACTGACCTCAGATCAAGTTTGCCCTCATACAAGCAGCTAAAAGGCTAAATACGCCCCGAAGGGGACTAGAAGGAGGACATCCCGGAACTAAAATTCTGAAGGTCAGGGGGAAGGAGGGGGGGGGGGGATGGTTGCAGACAAATGAAGTTACCTACTCAGATGGAACGTTATGGTGAGTACATAACTTCTTAATCTGAAGTAGGTACTTCATTTGTCAGCAACCTTTGGGACAGAGTCCCCAGCTACCTGGATCTTGGGCGGCCATCATGGAAGGATGTTCCGGAGCACTGCGGAGCCAAAGGATGCTCTCTCTCTGGAGATAACGTCCAGCTTATAATGGTTGATAAAGGTATGAGATGAGGCCCAAGTGGCTGCAGAGCAAATATCATCTAAAGACGCTCTAGACCTAAAGGCAGCAGAGGTAGACATAGAGCGAGTAGAATGTGCACGAACTCCCTGAGGTGCGGGCCTCCCAGAACTTTCATAGGCCAATAGAATACATTGTGAGATCCATTGTGATAAAGTGACCTTAGAGACAGATTTACCTAAGTTAAATTTGGCAAAGGAGATGAACAACTGGTTGGATTGTCTATGACCAGCAGTCCTGTGAATGTAGAAGTGCAGTTGTCTATGCACATCTAACGAATGCAGTTTGTATTCTCCTTTGTTCTGATACTTAGGAAAGAAGACTGGCAGGTTAATGGATTGGTTGATATTGGCCTCTGAAACCACCTTGAGAAGAAATGAGGGATTGGTCCTGAGGTACACTCTATCCTGGTGAAAGGCCAAGTACGGGGGTTTTACACAAAGGGCCTGAAGCTCAGAAACTCTTTTCGCTGAAGTAATAGCGACAAGGAATGCCGTTTTCCAAGATAGGTACTTAAGATCAACCGAAACGGCAGGTTCAAAAGGGGGAGCTGTTAAGGCCTGTAGGACTAGTGATAAATCCCAAGGGGGTACAACTTCCTTGACAGGAGGTCTGAGCAGGAAGGTACCCTTGAGAAAGGTTTTACACAATTTTGCCGTAATCAAAGGACCTGACTCATGTCCCACATGATAATGAGAAATAGCTGCCAGTTGAACCTTGACCGTAGAGAAGCTAGCCCCCTGATGAAATAGACCTGTAAGGAAATCCAACACAGCCGGCAACGGTGCTGTGAAGGGATCTAAGTTATGATTCTCCGCCCAGATGGAGAAACACTTCCACTTACTGCGATAGACCTTTCTAGTGGAAGGTCTGTGTGCTGCTACTAGGATGGCTTTAACTGGGGAAGAGATTCCGGGAGTCCTGACTAGGAGTGGAACTGGAGCAGCCAAGTTGTCAACTTGAGGTTGTCCAGATTCAGGATCGGGAGACCTAGGGGATGAGATATTAGATCCGGTAGGGGATCGAGAATCCAAGGAGGATTTACCAGGTGAGACCACAGGTAAGGGAACCACGTTTGACGAGGCCAGAATGGGGCAATGAGGATCATTCTGCTCCCCAACCGACTGGCTTTCTGTATGAGTTTCAGCATCAGGGGTAGAGGTGGGTAAGCATAAAGAAGACCGGGAGGCCAAGCATGCACCAGAGTGTCTCTCGGGGATTCCTCGAAGGGGGGAATTAGAGCGAAGTAACTGTTGCATTTCGTATTTGAAGGAGAAGCGAAGAGATCGCAACAGGGTTGCCCCCACTCTGCAAAAATCCGCTTCGCTACCTGGGAATTGAGAGGCCACTCGTAAGGGGAAAGGATGGTGCGGCTGAGTCTGCCCGCCAGTATGTTGGACCGTCCCGGAATGTGCGTTGCAATAAGAAAGCGGTTGGTGGAGATCGCCCATTCCCACACTCTCATGGCCTCTCGACACAGAGGATAGGACCTGGTTCCCCCCTGTTTGTTGATGTACCAGACAACTGACATGTTGTCCGTCTGTATCGCAATAGTTCCTACAGGAAGAAGGTTCTGAAGTGCTTGCAACGCCAACAGCACCGCCCTCATCTCCAGGACATTGATATGCAAAGAGGTCTCTGTGTCGTTTCACGTGCCTTGGACCGTCCTGCCTGAGCAATGCCCCCCCCACCCGAGGTGAGAGGCGTCCGTGATCACCGTGGCGAGGGGAGGAGGTGTGGAGAAGGGACGTCCCGTATGGAGGTCCGGGTACTGGAGCCACCATAAGAGAGCCCTCCTGCAAGCCCTGCTGAGGGGAATAGGATGGCTTAGGGAGTAATGTAGAAAGGACCACTGGACTTGAAGGGTCCATTACAGGACCCTCATATTCAGACGAGCCAATGGCAGAAGAGTGATTGCCGCCGCCATGGAGCCTAGAGCACTCAGGACCAATTCTGCCGGTGGAGCTTCTAATTGGAGGATGGCCCGCACATGAAGCCTCAGGTTTTGTAGTCGTTCCGCAGTCAGGAATGCTAGAAGGTTTCTCATATCCAACTTGGCCCCTATAAACTCTATCACCTCAGTCGGAGCAAGAGAGGATTTGTCCATGTTGATAGTGATGCCCAGCTGGGGAGCAAGCCGGAGGAAGTAGTCCCTGGCTGAGCAAAGTAGATGCCTTGTCGGGGCGGTCAGGAGCCAGTCGTCCAGGTATGGAAAAACCTGCATTCCCTGGAGTCTCAAGTGGGCCGCTATCACTGCTAATACTTCGGTAAACACCCTGGGGGCTGTGGTGAGACCAAAGGGAAGGACCCCGAACTGGTAATGACTGGCTCCTAGCCGGAAGCGGAGGAACCTCCTGGATCGTCTGTCCATCAGAATGTGGTAGTACGCATCCTTGAGGTCTATTGAGCACATCCAGTCGTTCTCCCACAATAGGGGGAGGATGGATTGAAGAGTGACCATCCGGAATTTTTGTTTGGTTACTGACAGGTTCAAAAAAGAGAGAGGTCGAGAATTGACCTTAAGTCCCCCGTCTTTTTTGGCACCAGAAAGAACCTGGAGTAAAAACCTAATCCGCGCTAGTCTGGGGGGACGGGTTGGATGGCTCTTTTTTCTAGGAGCTGCTGAATCTCCGTAGCTGCTACCTCCCTCTGATCGGGTGGTACATCGGGGAGGTTTCTGAGTTTGGGGACATGATACAGGGGAATTTGGTAACCTCTGGATATGATACGAAGCACCCAGCGATCTGATGGACTCCCAAGCTGCCAGGTGCCTTGAGAAACGCCCCCCGACTGCCTCCAGAGTGGAGCAGTCAGGCAACCCCTCAGGGTTGCTGTGTGGGCCGATCAGAGAAGGTTTCTCTGGATCCAAAATTCTTCGGGCCCCCTCTGCCTCTAGGGCGATGTCCTCCCTGTCCTCCTCTGCCACGGAATGACTGGTTGTCCGGAGCAGGCTGGGAATGTTGTGATTTCCGGAACCACATCTTCTTATGTCCCTTTTGGTTCTTGGAGAAGGACCTCTGGGGAGCAGAGAAGCGGACTCCGATGGCAGACAACGTCTTCCCGTCCTTTTCGCTCTGGACTAAAGTCTCGCGAACGGTCTTGCCAAATAAGGCAGAACCATCAAAGGGGGCATTCGCATATGAGGCCTTGAAGGGTTCCGCAAAGTCACAATGTCGGAGCCAGGCCTGGCGGCTCATGACTAGGCCTGCTCTGCTGGCTCTAGCGGCTCCCTCTGTGGCATGGGACAAAAGCCGCATAGAGGTATTCGATATAGATCTAAGAGTGGCCATGCAAGTGGAGTACAACTGTTTGTCCTCCGCCGACATGGACTCCGGGGGGGAAGCAGCGTATTCTTTGATAAGGTCTCGCTGCATCCTAATAATGTGTGCCATGTAGTTCAGGGACCTTACTGAGAAGGTCGCTGAACTAAAGACCCGCTTCCCTAGGCGATCCATCGAGCGGGACTCTTTGCTCGGTGGATGGACAGAGGGGCTCTCCTGAGCTAATTCCCTCTTGGTGGCTGCCACCACCAACATGGCATCTACGGGGGGGGGGAACCCTTGCTCCAGTGGGACCTCTCTGAAGGGGGGCTCAGAATCCTATCGGGGCACTTGGGAACTGGCTCCACAGTGTCCGGCTCCTTCCATGCCCTGGTGGTAACAAGGTCCACCAGGGGGTCGGCCGGAGGGGACAACCAAGAGGTAGATGGGCCTGCTTCGAACGCCTCCAGGAACACGGACTCATCGGAGGAAGCCTTGGGGCAGACACCCCCCCACAATCCTGAGCATTTCTATGATGTCTCCAAAGGAAACATCCTCGGGGGGGTGACCTTGGGGAGCCTTCCCCTTAATCCAAGTCCGTGTTTTCTGTTAAGGACTCAGGGGAGTCCACGTGCCTCCTCTTACACTTACACTTATGAGGAACATCCTCGGGGGGGGCTGTCCGAGGAAGTCTCACCAGCAACGTCTTGTTCCAGAGGAACGACCTGAGACATCGAAGCAGGTTGTCCCTGTGGCCGGGTGATGGAAGCCAGATCTAGCCGAGAGGGAGTGCAGGATGGAGCCGAGGCAAGGGCCGGGGGTCCGGATGCACTCAACAGAGCACTCTCCACCGCATTGAAGGCCGAGGGAGAGTCGCTCTCTCTCGGATCTGAGAGCCGACCCCCAACTCGGATCCGATGGGGGGATTGGAACCGGCGCCGAGACCATCGGATCCGAAGGACCCGTGTGCTCCGACCTGGACGGAGCCGAAGGCACACTGAATCCCTCGGATCCGAAGCTCAGCCCACGGCTCCGAGAGCTCGGATCCGACAAGGATGGACCCGACAAACTCGAGGGAAAGGTTGGAGCCGAAGTACCAAGTACGGTCGGCGCCAACCCACCCCCGGCTTCAACGCTGCCCGGCTCCGGACGCTCCGAACCCGGGAAGCGGGTCGGAGAAGGAGCTATCGGGACAAAAAAGGCGTTGAGCTCCCCCCCCGAAGGGGGGGGGGAGGCAGGAGCACTCCCATCTGCAGCTGGGCCTGGATGAACCTTCGCATCATCCGGTCCAAATCTGCATCCGACAGGCTATATGTAGATCTCGACAAGGCCACCGAGGCGGGATGGGAGTGCCGCCTCGATGACCTCGACGGAGATCGGGTCTCCTCCTCCTCGGGTCCCGGTGAGAAGCATGGGGACCGGAGCCGAGGAGGAGGAGACCTGGAAGCCGTGGAGGGAGAAGCACGCTTAGCTGGGGGGACCGAAGCGGAGGCCTCGGCCCGCCGCTTATGGTGCTTCTCCCTCCTTTTCTCCCTCCTGGCCTCCCTCTCCTCCGGCGCCGCAGTGGGAGTTTGAGTCCTGGCCGGGGGGAGAGAGGCAGGAGTGGCCGCCACCGAGGACTGGGGTGAGGCCACGGGAGCACCGGAGGCCGAAGCCGAATCCGGGGGCAAAAGTCCCGCCAGGATCAGCTTCGACCTCCGTTCTTTCAGTGCCCTGGGGTTGAACGCCGTGCAGATAGAACACCCAGAGGAGAGGTGTTCAACCCCAAGGCACCGAACACACCAAGTGTGGCCATCCGCCGGTGAAAGCTTATGGCCACACTCGGTGCATTTGGAAAAGATCGGTTTTGGAGCCTCTGACATTATACTAGTACAAAAAAACAAACTCACTCACTCAAGGCCCCAAACACACACCGACCCACACAAAAACTACGCACCAGCGAGGGGAGGGGAGGAAATTACACTAAAAAATATAAGATTTTAGGACTAAAATAAGGGGAAACCTAAACACACTCAACCTTTTAATAAAAAATGCAACAATAATTACAATAAGTTGCAAGACTTATCTGACCAGACTAGGAGCTCTGAATCCAGCTGCTTTCACTAAGTGCGGCAAACTAGATCTGAGGTCAGTCAGGGTTGGCAGGGGATTATGGGTAGGGGGAGGAGCTAGGAGCTCGGATCTTATAGCTGTGAAATAAGTTGCCGGCTCGGATCTGATAAACAAAGGTTGCTGACAAATGAAGTACCTACTTCAGATCATACATTAACTCCACACCGATCCTTCATTTTTCCATGAGGTATTTTTACAAGCACAGATGTATGGAATTCACACCATGAGGAGAAATTTGTTCCACAATCTAGGGAGTTGACAGATAAAATCTTCCCTCGTTCTACAATTACTGATCTAGCTTCAAATTAGCAGTTTCATTACTGGAACTCTGGTCCATACACCAACAGAAGTCATTTGGCAGTTAACTACTGCTGTTGTGAATGACTTGAGACGTACCTCTCTGGACTATATGAAGAGAGACATGACTGAGCTCGCTGAATGTGTCCCAGGTAGGTATGTCCCTAGCCTTAAGCAGCACCCTACTGTCACCCAGAATGATGCCTCAATACAAACAGAAAATGATTGACTTTAACAGTTGGCTTAGTTTCTGGTGTCATTCCAAGGGGATCCAGTACCTGACAGCCTAGGAGGACATGACTGACAGACCATGATGCTTTGCCAGAGATGGCCTTCATCTGTCTCCCCTGGGCTTCAGGCTTCTGATAAAGTCTCTTGCCTTCTCATACTGCCTTTTTTAGGCAAAGTCATGAGCACAAAATTATCAACATGAAAAATTCTTCTAAACAAAATTTAAAGGTCATGCTGTAAACGCTAGGAGTCTTAGTATGAAATTGCACTCATTGCAAGCATTCCTTCCACTGGAGGATGCTGAAATTTGAGAAGTCACTAAAACCAGGTTCAAAGCTGCAGAGATCACACCAGCCTTACCAAGTTTCTCATCCTACCATACTTTCAGACCCCAAATGGAGGGCTACAAAGCCAAAGCAGGTGGAGTTTCAATACTTATAAAAAAACATGCACACCTCCAGGCTGGTCAAACAGTATGACGCACAGGAAACACTCCAACTGCAGTTAACTGTTGATATGCCACTTATTCAAATCATAGCTAGGTCAGACCCCCAACCATGACTCAGGATGCCCACTCCACCTATCTGGACTTACTTGAATCCATCAAGATTCAACCCTCTATCCTGGTCCTGGGTGACTAACTACCCCCCCCCCCCCCCCCCGGTGAGGGTCAAACAAAAAAACTTTTTCAAAGCTGACTACAATCTCCTGAGTGCAGGTATGAGCAGCTTTACAGCCACCGTCCCTTCAGTTGGAACCAGCACTAATGTCCGAGCTTACACCAAAAAACTATATAAGCACCTACATAGCTGTACAGACTCAACAATACCTGACGGGACAAAATCATCTGCCTCAAGGAAATGTAAACTTGCCTGGTGGACAGCAGCAATAAACAAACTCTATAAAAAAGGAAAACAATTGCTGTCCAGGACCAAGAAGGAGCAGGTACCAAGTTGGATGCAATCTCTCCTTTGTATGAACAAGCAAATAAGGTCACTGGTGAAATCCTCTAAAGCTAACTTCGAGTCCAAATTGGCCACACCCACTAAGGACAATCATAAGGCCTTCTTCACATACATCCGCAGTCTCAAAGGTAACACCCAAATCTGCTCTGAACTGGTGGTCAAGAACACTACATACACAAATGCCGTAGATATAGCCAACCTGCTGGCAGACAGGTTCAGTGAAAACTTCACCCTCCCCATCTCCTAATCAGTAAGCCAGGACATCCCCAACACCTGCTCCCCTCCCCTTATCACCAGGGAGCAGCCCTTCAATGCCCTCTTAAAGGCAACAAATACAGTCTCCATGGGACCTGACAACATCCCTGGCTGCATCCTACATGAACTCAGGCATGAGCTCTCTGCCACATTAGGCAGCCTATTCAACCAAAGCCTGAGCACTGGTTTCATCCCAGCCGAATTGAGGACAGCCACTGTCATCCCTCTGCACAAAGATGGAGTGTCCACTGACCAAGGCAATTATAGGCCTATCAGCTTAACTAGCCTGATATGCAAGGCCATCGAATGCATTATCATGGACCTTATAAACAAGGACATTGGCAACCTCCAAACGTTTGACCCTACACAGTTTTTCTGCCAGAGGGAGATCATGCCTGTCAAACTTGGCTGACTTCTTTGAAACAGTCACCAAAGCCATGGACGAGGGGAAGATGATGCACAACGCCTACCTTGACCTAGCCAAAGCCTTCGACACTATTCCCCACTCGGGTTCATAGATTAGTATTAAGCTAACTGCCCTTTTGAGCCATTTAAGCCTAGCCAGTTATCCCTTGTGAGACTCAAACCCTGCACCTTGTGTTTGTAAGGCAAACACCTTAACCATTAGGCCACCCTCCCAACCCAAAATAGATAAACTCTCCTAGATAGGTATCAACCCGTATGTTACTAGATGGGTAGCTAACTGGCTCACTGACAGAACTCATTTAGTCAAAATATGGAAAGCCATCTCCAGTAGTAGACCTGTAATGAGCGGTGTATCCCAAGAATCAGTTTTTGGGCATCTACTGTTTGGGATATACTTTTCTGAAGTGCAAGCCAAAGCCAGTAGTCTGTGGCTGACCAAGTTTTCAGATGACTGCAAGCTGGGCGCAGTCTTAAATTCCCCTAGTGATTTGAACATCTTCCAACAGGGCCTTACCCAAACTAATGACTGGTACCAGAAGCATTGCCTCAAACTGAATGCCAAGACATGCATCATTACCTCCTTTGGGGAAAATGGCATCCCCACTAATTATCACATTAATAACAACGTACTAAGCACGCAATCAGTCATGAGGGACTTGGGCAACCAGGTTGATAGCAACCTGACTTTTGACCACCACGCTGCCTCTGCTGTATTTCATCCTGGAACAAGGAGGTCATAACATCCCTGAAGTCCTCCCCTATCAGACCCATTACTGAATACAATGCCCCCTTTGGCAAGTACCTTGCCAAGAACATGCAGCAGCTGGAGAGACCACAAAGGTTCATGACCAGGAAAATCCAGGGTCTCAAACACCTATCCTATACAGATAGGCTAAAAGCCCTGTCCCTCTACTCAGTCTCATACAGACTGCTCAGAGGTGACGTGTCTGGCATACAAGACCATCTTATACCCAGCCTTGATGGAGTTGCAGCATACCTGTAAGTCAAACTCCACTCGCGCAACCCGCATGCAAGGCCTCAACCTGGTCTGTGACATAAATAAAATTTGTTGGTGGGATAGATTTGTGTCCCAAATACTCTCCCATCTGTGGAATAGACTTCCTCTCCATGTCAAGCAGAGTACCTCACTAGCCCCCTTTAAGAGGAACCTGGACGACTGGATGGGAAAAGTACAGTTTTGTACCTACCATAAATGTAGATGTTCGAAGATCCACATTGCTGCAGTCCTTACTTATGGGTAGTCCGCTGTCCTCGGTCGGCCCGAATACCAAAGTATTAGGCTGACGTCGGTCATGGGCGCCTAGATCTGACATCAGAGCGTCAGGGTATAAAGGCGCATGACCAACGTCATATCCTCAGTCTTTTCTTGCCCCAGATGTCAGAAGGCCAAACCAGAAAGGCCACAGCCAAAAACAGAATACCTCCCAAAAACATGCCCAACAACAACCATCACCTAAAGCATAGCACCATGTCAAACTACAGTGGGGAAGGAGGGAGGGTAAATTGGACTGCAGCAATGTGGATCTTGAACATCTACATTTATGGTAGGTACAAAACTGTACTATGTTCTTCATCTCACATTGCTGCAGTCCTTACTTATGGGTAGAATCCCAAAGCAACGGGAAAGGGAGGTTGGTAAAAATCATAAAGCATTAGGGGCGCTAAAATGCCCTGTAAAATTGCAGTGGCAAATCCAGCCCTAGACTTAGAATAAAGAGGAAGGTGGTAATGTTTAGAAAAAGTATGCACTGAACTCCAAGCAGCTGCCTCCAAAATGTCTTTTGTAGCTACCCCCCCTTAGAAAGGCCGTAGAAGTAGCAGTAGCCCTAGTGGAATGAGGCCTGATTCCAGCAGGAATCTCCTTACCATGATGGGAATAACAGAAAGAAATACAGAACCCAATCCATTTAGAAATAGTTTGTTTTGAAACAGGTTTACCCTGTGAACCCAAAGCAAAAGAAACAAACAACTGCTGAGACTGTCTGAACTCCTTGGTTCTGCTCAAATAATAACGCAACTGCCTGTGAATATCCAAAGTATGCAAAATTTTCTCCCCTCTATTTTGGGGGTTTGCATAAAAAGTAGGCAAATGAATTGTTTGATTTAAGGCCACACTAGAAACCACTTTAGGCATAAAGGAAGGATTAGTACGCAAAGATACCCTATCCTTATGAAAAATCAGGAAAGGCTCCACTGCCATGAGGGCCTGTAATTCAGAAACCCTTCTTGCAGAGGTAATGGCCAACAAAAAAGCAGTTTTCCATGACAAATACTTTAACTCGGCAGTAGCTGCAGGCTCAAAAGGTTGTAGAGTAAGCTTTTCCAACACAAAATTGAGATCCCAAGCAGGAGTAGGAGCTCTACGTGGGGGTCTTATATTCTTTGCCCCTCTAAGAAATTGCTTAAACCAAGGATGAGAGAATAAAGGAGGGTCACAATCATAGTGAGCAGAAATGGCTGCAGCATGGACCTTTATCGAGGAGAAAGACAAACCCTTGTCCAATAATTCAGTAAGATATTGAAGAGCAACACTTAAATCAGGTTTGGAGACATCAAAGTCCTTCCCTTTGCTCCAAATAAAAATCTCCTCCATTTATCAGCGTAAACTTTCCTGGTACTAGGCCTCCTGGCCTCCAAAATAACATTCAAAACTTGTTGTGGAAGCTGAGACCCTCCAGAGTCTAAAACAGAATATGCCAGGCTGTTAGATGCAGAGACTGAATCTTGACATTGAGGAAGTGACTGTCCTCTTGTGACAGAAGGTGCGGAATCAAAGGCAGAGGCCATGGAGGTTCTCGTACTAAACTCCTCAGTAGTGGGTACCAGTGTTGTCGAGGCCAATCCGGTGCTATCAAAATCATGGTTGGCTTGTCTTGTCTGACCTTCAAAAGTACTTTGGGAAGAAGAGGCAGAGGTGGAAAGGCATATACATGCAGATTGTTCCAACTGAATGATAGAGCGTCCACCTTGCAAGCTGTGTGATGAAACATTTTTGTGCAAAACTTTGGCAACTGGTAATTTAGAGGAGAAGCGAACAGATCTATGTCTGGAGTTCCCCATAACACTGTCAACTTTTGAAATACATGAGGATCCAATTTCCACTCGTGAGGATCCACTATTTGTCTGCTCAACACATCTGCTAAGGAGTTCTGTGCTCCTGGTAGAAACCTTGCCTGAAGAGTGAGGTGTAGATTGAGAACAGTTTCCCACAGAATCATCGCTTGCCTGCAAAGAGGGTAAGAATGGGTTCCCCCTTGCTTGTTGATGTACCACATGACAGTAGTGTTGTCTGTTTGAATCAACACCTGCCCTGGGTGAAGTAAATCTTTGAAAGCCATCAATGCAAACTGGACTGCTAACATTTCCTTCAAGTTGATATGCAAATGTTGGAGTTTGACAGGCCACGTGTTTTGCACCCATTTTCCATTGAGGTGTGCTCCCCAAGCCTTGTCCGAGGCATCTGTCGTTAGAATCTGACTCGCCTCTGGCCGGGCCACAGAGAGTCCCTTGTTTAGGTGACATTCCTGAGCCCACCACAAAAACTCCTTCTGAATGCAAGGTATTATCTGAATGACAGTGTCTAGATCTTGGCAGTGCTGTGTCCATACATTTTTGAGATACCATTGAAGCTTCCTCATATGCAATTTGGCATTGGGAAGCACCAGAATACAAGATGCCATGAACCCCAAGGCTTGAAGGACTGTCCTTGCAGTCAGCCTGGACCGTAGAGACATTTGATGGAAATAAAGAGAAAGGCTTCTTTGTTTGTCCGGGGTCAAAAAAGCCATCTGGGAAGCTGTATTCAGTCTCACACCCAGAAAGCACATGTCCTGAGAGGGTACTAGACTGGACTTTGTTTCGTTCACAGAATACCCTAGGCATCTTAACACTGCCATCACATACTGTAGATGATGAAGAAGTTCGTCCTTTTCTTGAGCAATAATAAGGCAATCGTCCAAATAAGGATAAATCTGTATTCCTCTTAGTCTGAAAAAGGCTATCACTGGAGCCAGAACCTTTGTGAACACTCTGGGCGCAGTAGATAAGCCAAAGGGCAATGCAGAGAACTGATAATGTAAATTTCCAGCCCGAAAACGCAGGTACCTCCTGCAATTGGGCCTGATAGGAACATGAAGGTAAGCCTCTTTGAGATCCAGAGTAACCATCCAATGATCTTTTCCCAACAGAGGTAAAAGTTGTTGTAAAGTCAGCATCTTGAACTTTGGAATGTCCAGGTAAGTGTTGAGGATAGATAAATCCAAAATTGGTCTCCACGTGTTCCCCTTCTTTGGAACTAGAAACAGGCGAGAATAAAATCCTAGGCCCACTTCTGACCGAGGAACTGGCTGTATAGCTCCTATTTGAAGAAGTAAACAAATTTGTCTGTGAGCCTCTATCCTTTGCCGAGGAGGGACGTCTGGCATGCCTGTGAAAGGAGGCATGGTATGGAAATAGAATTTGTAACCTCGGTTTATAACGTCCAATACCCATTTGTCCTGGGTGACTAAATGCCAATTTTGCTTGAAAAGAGCCAACTTTCCTCCCAAAGGAGCTGCCAGGCAAGAAGAATCTGGCAGCTGAAAATGCAGGTCATTGGGCCTGTTTACGAAAGGACTGGCCCCTGCCCTCACCAGCAGATTGAGCAGGCGAACTCCATTGTCTCGGCCTGAAGGTACTCTGAGCTCTGCCCCTACCACGCCTAGATCTACCCCTAGACTGAGAATCAGAAGAAGTACGTCCACCCCTTAGTAGGCCAATTTCTACTAAACTTTGGAGGTTGTACCTGCAAAAATCTTTAACAGTCTGCATAGACTTAGCCTTGTCTTCCATTTTCTTTTAGATAGTCTCCACTGAAGTTTCAAACAAAACTGCAGAATGTAAAGGGACATTCAGAATTCTAGACTTAACATGCTCAGACAAATTCTGATCCTTAAGCCAGGCGTGCCTCGAATAACTGAACCAGTGGCAGCCACCCTAGAAGAAGCCTGTAAAGCATCAAAACCACATTGCAAAGAGTGCTTACCCACCTGTTCAGAAACATGCACTAAATCCTGCAATTCTTTACACTCTATGCCCTCTGCCAAAGCATCCACTTTAGATCTTAGCTGAGAAAGGAGGAAATTCTGATACTTCAACATATGAAACTGGCAGTTCAAAGCTCTCATTGCTAAAGTAGAAGAGGTATACACCTTCTTACCCCATCTACCCAAAGCTCTAGCTTCCTTATCCAGAGGAACCGGATTCTTAACAACAGAGGCTCTAACACCCTTAGGCCCCTGACTAATAGTTTCTGGGTCCACCCTAGGACTCCTATACAAATATTTATGAGCCTCAGGCACCCTGTAATACCTGTCCGGTTTAACTGGGGCAGGAGGCACAGAATCTGGATTAAGGGAGGCTTCCGAGAAAACATCTGAAACATCCAAAACCGGAGGAATAGCTAAGGGTCTATGCTGTGGTAAAAACAAGAACTCCCTAAGTCTCTTCCGTGAATCAGAGTAATCCTGTCCTTCCCACTTAAAATGCTCCCGCATGGAATGCAGAGTTTCAGAAAATGAAAAATCCTCTGGAGGAGAAGCAGAAGGAGTGGAATCCTCTGCATCAGAATCAGAATAAGGAGGGTAATCTTGAATGTCTTCAGCAGAAGACTCTGAATCATCTGAGGCCTGCTCCAAACTTTCCAACTCTGGCTCCATCCTGGGCCTCTTATCAGGAGGGGGCATAGAACCCCTAATTAAAGTAATCAAATCCTCTGCCATTTTAAGCATGTGCTTTTTAGGCACAGACCCTGAAGAACCAGAACTGACACCAGAGGAAGGCAAAACAGACCTGCCCTTAGAAGAAGCCTTAGAAATAGTAGCAGAAGACCTAACTACCTTAGGCATAGAAGGGAGAGTAGTAACCTGAGAGGCCCCTTCAGCCTGACCTGCCTCCTGGGAGAGCACATCTTGTAAAATCAAAGTTTCCCCCTGGGACTCAACAGAAACTTCAGCCGGATCCACCTGTTCAGCTGTAGCCTCTAAAGTTCCGGCGTCCGAAAAGTACAGTTTTGTACCTACCATAAATGTAGATGTTCGAGGATTCCATTGCTGCAGTCCTGACTATTGGGGTATAGTCCGCGTCCAGTCGGCCCGAATACCAGAGTATAAGGCTGACGTCGGTCAGGGCGCATTAGACTGACGTCAGTACGTCAGGGTACTAATGCGCATGACCGACGTCATATCCTCAGTCTTTTCTTGCCCCAGATGTCAGAAGACCCTAAAAAGACAAGTCCCAAAAAACCTGCACCAAAAACATGTACAATATATACAACAATATATACAAAAATATAAGCATGTAAACTCACCTACACAACCACCCCTAAATACAGAGGGGAAGGAGGGAGGGTAAATTGGACTGCAGCAATGGAATCCTCGAACATCTACATTTATGGTAGGTACAAAACTGTACTATGTTCTTCGTCTTCCATTGCTGCAGTCCTGACTATTGGGTAGAATCCCAAAGCAGAGGTAAGGGAGGCTGGCAAATCATAAAGAAGTAGGAGCTGACAACATGCCTTGCAAAACAGCTGTGGCAAAACCAGCCCTAGACTTAGAGTAGATAGGAAGGTGATAATGCTTAGAGAAAGTATGCACTGAACTCCAAGTAGCTGCTTCCAAAACATCCTTAGTTGCCACCCCCCTTAGAAATGCTGTTGAAGTGGCAGTAGCCCTAGTGGAATGAGGCCTAATCCCAGCTGGAATCTCCTTGCCATGATGGGAACAACAAAATGCAATGCAAAAGCCAATCCACCTAGAAATAGTTTGTTTTGACACAGGCTTGCCCTGTGAACTCAAAGCAAAAGAAACAAACAATTGCTGAGACTGCCTAAAATCCTTAGTCCTGCTTAAATAATAACGCAATTGCCTGTGTACATCTAAAGTGTGCAAAATCTTTTCCCCTTTATTTTGAGGGTCTGCAAAAAGCGTAGGCAAATGAATAGTTTGGTGTAAAGCCCCACTAGAAACCACCTTAGGCATACAAGAAGGATTAGTGCGTAATGATATCCTATCCTTATGGAAAATCAAAAGGGCTCTACTGCCATAAGGGCCTGCAACTCAGACACCCTTCTTGCAGAAGTAATAGCCAACAGAAAAGCAGTCTTCCATGACAAGTATTTCAATTCAGCAGTAGCTGCAGGCTCAAAAGGTTGTAGAGTAAGTTTTTCCAACACAAAATTGAGATCCCAAGCAGGAGTAGGAGCTCTACGTGGGGGTCTTATATTCTTTGCCCCTCTAAGAAACTGCTTGAACAAAGGATGCGAAAACAAAGGTGGGTCACAATCATAGTGAGCTGAAATTGCTGCAGCATGAATCTTAATGGAAGAGAAGGACAAACCTTTGTCCAATAATTCAGTAAGATATTGAAGAGCCACACTCAAATTAGGCTCAGAAATCTCCAAATTCTTTGCTGTACTCCAAAATAAAAATCTCTTCCATTTTTCTCGTACACTCTCCTTGTACTAGGTCTTCTAGCTTCCATAATCACATTCAAAACTTGTTGAGGAAGTTGAGACCTGCTGTGTTTCAACACAGAATATGCCAGGCTGTTAGATGAAGAGAGTGAAGCTTGACATTGAGCAGATGACCGTCCTTCTGAGATAACAGATGAGGAATCAGAGGTAAAGGCCATGGAGGCTTCTTTACCAGACTCCGTAGTAGTGGGTACCAGTGTTGCGAGGCCAATCTGGAGCTATCAAAATCATCCTTGGCCTGTCTTGTCTGACCTTTAATAGTACCTTTGGAAGAAGAGGCAGAGGTGGAAAGGCATACACATGAAGGTTTTTCCAACTGAAAGACAGAGCATCCACTTTCCAAGCTGTGTGATGTAACCCTTTGTGCAATACTTTGGCAGCTGGTGGTTTAGTGGAGAAGCGAACAGATCTATGTCTGGAGTTCCCCATGACACTGTCAGTTTCTGAAATACATGAAGATCCAGTTTCCACTCGTGGGGATCCATGATTTGTCTGCTTAACACATCTGCTAAGGAGTTCTGTGCTCCTGGCAGAAACCTTGCCTGAAGAGTTAGTTGCAGGCTTAGCAGTCTCCCATAAAATCATTGCTTGCCTGCATAGAGGATAAGAATGTGTTCCCCTTGCTTGTTGATGTACCACATGACAGTTGTGTTGTCTGTTAGAATCAACACCTGCCCTGGAAGAAGTAACTCCTTGAAAGCCATTAATGCAAACTGGACTGCTAACATCTCTTTCATGTTGATATGTAGATGCTGTAGTCTGGCAGGCCACTTGTCTTGTATCCACTTTCCATTTAGATGAGCTCCCCAAGCAATGTCCGAGGCATCTGTCGTTAAGATCTGACTTGCCTCTGGCCGGGTCACAGAGAGTCCCTTGTTTAGGTGACATTCCTGAGCCCACCACAAGAATTCTTTTTGAAGGCAAGGTATTATTTGAATGACAGTGTCCAAATCCTGGCAGTGCTGTGTCCATACATTTTTGAGATACCATTGTAGCTTCCTCATATGCAGTTTGGCATTGGGAAGCACCAGAATACAAGATGCCATGAACCCTAATGCTTGAAGGACTGTCCTTGCAGTCAGCACGGACTGATGAGATAGTTGATGGAAGTAAAGTGACAGACTCTTTTGTTTGTCCGGGGTTAAAAGGCCATCTGGGCTGCTGTATTCAGTCTCACACCCAGAAAGCACATGTCTTGAGAGGGTACTAGACTGGACTTTATTTCGTTCACAGAATACCCTAGGCATCTTAGCACTGCTATAACATATTCCAGATGCTGTAGAAGGTCTTCCTTTTCTTGAGCCAGAATCAGGCAGTCGTCCAAGTAAGGATAGATTTGAATTCCTTGAAGCCTGAAGTAAGCTATCACTGGAGCCAGAACCTTTGTGAATACTCTGGGCAGTAGATAAGCCAAAGGGCAATGCAGAGAACTGATAATGAGAATTTCCAGCTCGAAACCGCAGATACTTCCTGCAACTTAGCCTTATAGGCACATGAAGGTAAGCTTCCTTGAGATCTAAAGTTACCATCCAGTGATCTTTGCCCAGCAGAGGTAAAAGCTGTTGTAACGTCAACATCTTGAACTTGGGAATGTCCAAAAGTGTTGAGGAGAGATAAATCCAAAATTGGTCTCCACGTGTTCCCCTTCTTTGGTACAAGGAACAGGCGAGAATAAAATCCTAGGCCCCTTTCTGATACAGGGACTGGCTGAATGGCCCCTATGTGAAGTAACTGAGAAACTTGCTTGTGAGCCTCTTTTCTTTGTGGAGGAGGAACGTCTGGCATGCCTTTGAAAGGGGGCATTGTATGGAAATAAAATCTGTAACCGTGGTGAATGATATCCAACACCCATTTGTCTTGAGTAATTAAATCCCAATTTTCTTTGAAAAGAGACAGTCTTCCTCCCAAAGGAGCTGCCAAACGTGAATCTGCTGGCAGCTGAAAAGACAGGTCATTGGGTTTGTTTACGAAAGGACTGACCCTGCCCTCACCAGAAGTCTGAGCAGGTGAACTCCTGTTCTAGGCCTAAAAGAACCTTGAGCCCTGCCCCTACCACGTCTAGACCTACCCCTAGACTGGGAATCATAAGCAGGATATGTCCACCCCTTAGCAGGCCAATTTCTACTAAACTTTGGTGGCTGCACCTGCAAAAATCTTTAACAGTTTGCATAGACTTAGCTTTGTCCTCCATTTTCTTTAAAACTGCTTCCACAGGCGATCCAAACAACACATCAGACTGTAAAGGAGCATCCAAAATCCTTGTCTTAACATGCTCAGCTAAATTCTGATCCTTCAACCAAGCATGCCTGCGAAGAACAGAACTGGTAGCAGCCACCCTCGAGGAGGCCTGTACAGCATCAAAACCACATTGCAAAGAATGCTTACCCACTTGTTCAGACACGTGAACCAAATCCAGCAACTCTTTACACTCAATACCTTCCGCCAAAGCATCCACCTTAGATTTCAATTGTGAAAGGAGATAATTCTGATATTTAAGCATGTGAAACTGACAATTCAATGCTCTCATGGCTAGAGTGGAAGAAGTATACACTTTCTTTCCCCACCTATCCAAAGCCCTTGCCTCTTTATCAGTGGGAACAGGATTTTTAACCACAGAAGCCTTTACACCCTTAGGCCCTTGAGAAATAGTTTCTGGGTCCGCCCTAGGACTCTTAAACAAATATTTATGAGCTTCGGGCACCCTATAATACCTATCAGGCTTAACAGGAGCAGGAGGCAAAGAGTCAGGGTTCAGGGAAGCCTCTGCAAAAACATCTTCCACCACATTCAACACAGGAGTAATAGCTAAAGGCCTATGCTGGGGTAAAAACAAGAATTCCCTAAGCCTTTTCCTGGAATCAGAGTAATCCTGGCCTTCCCATTTAAAGTGCTCCCTCATGGAATGCAGAGTCTCTGAAAATGAGAAATCCTCAGGCGGAGAAGCTGTAGGAGTGGAATCATCCACATCAGAATCTGAATAAGTAGGATACTCCTGCATATCTTCCACAGAAGATTCTGAAGCCTCTGAACACTGTTCAAAACTATCAAACTCCGGTTCCACCCTAGGCCTCTTATCAGGCGGGGGCATAGAACCTCTAATCATAGTAATCAAATCTTCTGCCATTTTAAGCATATGTTTCTTAGGTACAGAACCCGAAATGCTAGGAGAAGCCCCCACTGAAGCTGAACTAGGCCTACCTCTCAAAGAAGTTTTGGCAACAGAAGGAGAGGCTCTAACTACCTTGGGAAGAGAGGGAAGAACAGTCACCTGAGAAGGCCGCTCAGCCTGGCCTACCTCCTGAGAAGGCACATCCTGTAATAGTATAGTTTCTGCCTGGGACTCCATGGAAACTCCTGGCAAAACCTCCGGCTCCACTGAGCCTTCTAAAGAACCGCCGTCCGGGACTGCCGGTTCATCAACCCTAGGCTTCACTGTTTTATCCTTGCGCTTCTTGGAGAAGCGGCCGGAGCATCCGGCGGCATTTTATAATTGCAACGCTTCCCAAACACTAACCTGGCACAGTCTAACCTCCTCTTAATAGTGCGTTTGTTAAACCTAGCACAAGAGCGGCAACCAACAACGTCGTGCTCAGGCCCTAAACAAGGTATACACAAGGTATGATAATCCCTATGAGGTATCTGTTTCCCACAAGAAATACAGTTATTCACTTTTTCTGACATCCGGTAAAATACTGAGGCAAGAAAAAACCAAAATGTTCCCCAACGGGGTACTTAGCCAACTCTGTTTCGGTCTGAAACTCCGGTTTCGGAAATATTTCAGAACGCCAACCTGCACTCGCAAAACTGCTTCTGCATCGGACCATGCGGCAAAAAAGACTGAGGATATGACGTCGGTCATGCGCATTAGTACCCTGACGTACTGACGTCAGTCTAATGCGCCCTGACCGACGTCAGCCTTATACTCTGGTATTCGGGCCGACTGGACGCGGACTATACCCCAATAGTCAGGACTGCAGCAATGGAAGACGAAGAACATCGGACTAATCATCCTGCCTAGGCTTTAAAGATTTGTCTTTGCGCTTCTTAGTAGAAGCGGGCGTCGGAACATCCGACGGCATATTATAATTACACCTCTTGCCAAAGACTAACCTAGCGCAATCTAACCTCCGTTTTATAGTGCGCTTATTAAACCTAGCACAAAACCTACACCCGACTACGTCGTGCTCCGGTCCCAAACAAGGAATACAAAGCGAGTGGTAATCCCTATGCGGTATCTGTTTCCCACAAGAAATACAATTATTCACTTTTTCTGACATCCGGTAAGTAACTGAGGCAAGAAAAAACAAAAATCTTCCCCAACGGGGTACTTAGCCCAACTTGGTATCGGTCTGAAACTCCGAAAACGAAAAATTTCAGAACGCCGAACGGCACTTGCAACGCTGCTTCTGCATCGAACCATGCGGCAAAAAAGACTGAGGATATGACGTTGGTCATGCGTCTTTATACCCTGACACTCTGATGTCAGATCTAGGCGCCCATGACCGACGTCAGCCTAATACTTTGGTATTCGGGCCGACCGAGGACAGCGGACTACCCATAAGTAAGGACTGCAGCAATGTGAGATGAAGAACATCAGAGAATACACCCCTGGAATCCCACCTGTGTCCCTGCTGGACAGGGGAAACAGGTGCTGACTTTGTGGGAACATGGGCAAAATTCTTGTCTATGCTTATAAGGACTTCTGGGCCAATAGCCTAGTATCATCCTATGAACAGTACAGTTTTGTACCTACCATAAATGTAGATGTTCGAAGATCCACATTGCTGCAGTCCTTACTCTTGGGTAGTCCGCTGTCCTCGGTCAGCCCGAATATCAAAGTATAAGGCTGACGTCGGTCAAGGCGCATTTGACTGACATCAGGACGTCAGGGTACAAATGCGCATGACCGACGTCATATCCTCAGTCTTTTCTTGCCCCAGATGTCAGAAGACCCTAAAAATAAAGGTCAAAACCAAAAGACAGCAAACAACCAACCAACCACCCTTGCACTAATTATATGTACAATATATACAATATACACAATATTTACAACCCAACCCACACAACCACCTCTAACTACAGAGGGGAAGGAGGGAGGGTAAATTGGACTGCAGCAATGTGGATCTTCGAACATCTACATTTATGGTAGGTACAAAACTGTACTATGTTCTTCATCTCACATTGCTGCAGTCCTTACTCTTGGGTAGAATCCCAAAGCAGAGGTAAGGGAGGATGGCCAAACTACAAGGAAGCAGGAGCTGCCAAAATGCCCTGCAAAACAGCAGTGGCAAAACCAGCCCTGGATTTAGAGTAAAGTGGCAGGTGATAATGCCTAGAGAAAGTATGCACTGAACTCCAAGTAGCTGCCTCCAAAATATCCTTGGTTGCCACTCCCCTCAAAAAGGCTGTCGAAGTGGCAGTAGCCCTAGTGGAATGAGGCCTAATCCCAGCTGGAATCTCCTTGCCATGATGGGAATAACAGAAAGCAATGCAAAACCCAATCCACTTAAAAATAGTTTGTTTTGACACAGGCTTGCCCTGAGAACTCAAAGCAAAAGAAACAAACAACTGCTGAGACAGCCTGAACCCTTTAGTTCTGTCCAAATAATATCGCAACTGCCTGTGTACATCTAAAGTGTGCAAAATCTTTTCCCCTTTATTTTGGGATTTGCATAAAAAGTAGGCAAATGAATAGTTTGGTTTAAAGCCACACTAGAAACCACCTTAGGCATAAAGGAAGGATTAGTACGCAAAGATACCCTATCCTTATGGAAAATCAAGAAAGGCTCAACCGCCATAAGGGCCTGTAATTCAGAAACCCTTCTTGCAGAGGTAATGGCCAACAAAAGGCAGTCTTCCATGATAAATATTTCAACTCAGAAGTAGCTGCAGGCTCAAAAGGTTGTAGAGTGAGTTTCTCCAACACAAAATTGAGATCCCAAGCAGGAGTAGGAGCTCTACGTGGGGTCTTATATTCTTTGCCCTCTAAGAAATTGCTTGAACAAAGGATGAGAAAACAATGGAGGGTCACATTCATAGTGAGCTGAAATTGCTGCAGCATGAACCTTAATAGAAGAGAAGGACAAACCTTTGTCCAGTAACTCAGTAAGATATTGAAGAGCCACACTTAAATTAGGCTCAGAAACATCAAAATCCTTTGCTGCACTCCAAAATAAAAATCTCTTCCATTTATCTGCGTACACTTTCCTTGTACTAGGCCTTCTAGCTTCCAAAATCACATTCAAAACTTGTTGTGGAAGTTGAGACCCTTTATGGTTCAAAACAGAATATGCCAGGCTGTTAGGTGAAGAGAGTGAAGTTTGACATTGAGCAAATGGCTGTCCTCCTGTGACAACAGGTGTGGAATCGAAGGCAAAGGCCATGGAGGCTTCCGTACCAGACTTCTCAGTAATGGGTACCAGTGCTGTCGAGGCCAATCTGGAGCTATTAAAATCATCCTTGGCTTGTCCTGTCTGACCTTTAGAAGTACCTTTGGGAGGAGAGGCAGAGGTGGAAAGGCATACACATGAAGATTGCTCCAATTGAAAGAAAGAGCATCCACTTTCCAAGCTGTGGGATGAAACCTTTTGTGCAAAACTTTGGCAGCTGATGGTTTAGTGGAGAAGCGAACAGATCTATGTCTGGAGTTCCCCATGACACTGTCAATTTCTGAAATACATGAGGATCCAATTTCCACTGTGGGGACCCATAATTGTCTGCTCAACACATCTGCTAAGGAGTTCTGTGCTCCTGGCAGAAACCTTGCCTGAAGATTGAGCTGTAAACTGAGAGCAGTCTCCCACAAAATCATTGCTTGCCTGCATACAGGATAAGAATGTGTTCCCCCTTGCTTGTTGATGTACCACATGACAGTTGTGTTGTCTGTTAGAATCAACACCTGCCCTGGAAGAAGTAAATCCTTGAAAGCTATTAATGCAAACTGGACTGCTAACATCTCCTTCAGGTTGATATGTAGATGTTGTAGTCTGGCAGGCCACCTGTCTTGTATCCACTTTCCATTTAGATGAGCTCCCCAAGCTTTGTCTGAGGCATCTGTCGTTAAAATCTGACTCGCCTCTGGCCGGGTCACAGAGAGTCCCTTGTTTAGGTGACATTCCTGAGCCCACCACAAAAATTCCTTTTGAATGCAAGGTATTATTTGAATGACAGTGTCCAGATCCTGGCAGTGCTGTGTCCATACATTTTTGAGATACCATTGCAGCTTCCTCATATGCAGTTTGGCATTGGGAAGCACCAGAATACAAGATGCCATGAACCCTAAGGCTTGAAGGACTGTCCTTGCAGTCAGCCCGGACTGATGAGATAGTTGATGGAAGTAAAGGGAAAGACTCTTTTGTTTGTCCGGGGTTAAAAAGGCCATCTGGGATGCTGTATTCAGTCTTACACCCAGAAAGCACATGTCTTGAGAGGGTACTAGACTGGACTTTATTTCGTTCACAGAATACCCCAGGCATCTTAGCACTGCTATCACATATTCCAAATGATGAAGAAGCTCTTCCCTTCCTTGAGCCAGTATCAGGCAGTCGTCCAAATAAGGATAGATCTGTATTCCTTTTAGCCTGAAGAAAGCTATCACTGGAGCCAGAACTTTCGTGAACACTCTGGGCAGTAGATAAGCCAAAGGGCAATGCAGAGAACTGATAGTGAGAAGTCCCAGCTCGAAAACGCAGATACTTCCTGCAACTTAGTCTGATAGGAACATGAAGGTAAGCCTCCTTGAGATCCAAAGTTACCATCCAATGATCTTTGCCCAGCAGAGGTAAAAGCTGTTGTAACGTCAACATTTTGAACTTGGGAATGTCCAGATAAGTGTTGAGGATAGATAAATCCAAAATTGGTCTCCACGTGTTCCCCTTCTTTGGTACTAGGAACAGGCGAGAATAAAATCCTAGGCCCACTTCTGGCATAGGGACCGGCTGTATGGCCCCTAGTTGAAGTAACAGAGAAATTTGCTTGTGAGCCTCTATTCTTTGTTGAGGAGGAACGTCTGGCATGCCTCTGAAAGGAGGCAAGGTATGGAAATAAAACCTGTAACCTTGGTGTATGATATCCAATACCCATCTGTCTTGGGTAATTAAACTCCAATTTTCCTTGAAAAGTGCCAACCTTCCTCCCAAAGGTGCTGCCAGACGAGAAGGCTCTGGCAGCTGAAAAGGTAGGTCATTGGGTCTGTTTACGAAAGGACTGACCCCTGCCCTCACCTGAAGACTGTGCAGGAGAACTCCTGTTCTAGGCCTGAAAGAGCCCTGAGCTCTGCCCCTACCACGTCTAGATCTACCCCTACACTGGGAATCATAAGAAGGATACGCCCACCCTTTAGCAGGCCAATTTCTACTAAACTTTGGAGGCTGAACCTGCAAAAAATCTTTAACAGTCTGCATAGACTTAGCCTTGTCTTCCATTTTCTTTAAAACTGCCTCAACAGGAGAACCAAACAACACATCAGATTGTAAAGGAGCATCTAAAATCCTAGTTTTAACATGGTCAGATAAATTTTGATCCCTCAGCCAGGCGTGCCTGCGAAGAACTGACCCAGTGGCAGCCACCCTAGACGAGGCCTGCACAGCATCAAAACCACATTGCAAAGAATGCTTACCCACCTGTTCAGAAATATGTACTAAATCTTGTAACTCTTTACAATCAATACCTTCCGCCAGAGCATCAACCTTAGACTTCAACTGTGAAAGGAGATAGTTTTGGTATTTTAACATGTGAAACTGGCAATTCAAAGCCCTCATAGCTAGAGTGGAAGAAGTATAAACTTTCTTTCCCCATCTATCCAAGGCCCTGGCTTCTTTATCCGGATTCTTGACAACAGAAGCCTTAACACCTTTAGGCCCCTGGCTAACAGTTTCTGGGTCTGCCCTAGGACTCTTAAAAAGATACTTATGAACTTCAGGCACCCTGTAATACCTATCCGGTTTAACAGGAGCAGGAGGCAAAGAATCAGGATTAAGAGAAGCCTCTGTAAAAACATCTTCCACTACATCCAAAACAGGAGGTATAGCCAAAGGCCTATGCTGGGGTAAAACAAAATTCCTAAGCCTTTTCCTGGAATCAGAGAAGTCCTGACCTTCCCACTTAAAATGCTCCCTCATGGAATGAAGAGTTTCTGAAAAGAAAAATCCTCAGGAGGAGAAGCAGAAGGAGTAGAATCATCCACATCAGAATCAGAATAAGGAGAGTACTCCTGCAAGTCTTCAGTCAAGACTCTGAAACATCCTAAGCCTGCTCAAAACTCCCTAGCTCAGGCTCCACCCTAGGTCTCTTATCAGGAGGGGCAAAGAACCCTAATCAGAGTAATCAAATCTTCTGCCATTTTAAGCATATGCTTCTTGGGCACAGTTCCAGAAGAACTAGGGGTGACACCAACTGAAGCTAAACCTGGCCTGCCTCTAGGAGAAGCCTTGGAAACAGAAGGAGAGGGCCTAACCACCCTAGGCAGGGAGGGGAGTATAGTAACCTGAGAAGCCCCATCACCCTGACCTGCCTCCTGAGAGGCCACATCCTGCAAAAACAAGGTCTCTCCCTGGGATCCCAAAGAAACCTCTGGTGGAACCACCGGCTCCACCGACACCTCTAAAGAACCGGCGTCCGGTACGGACGGTTCTTCTAGCCTAGGCTTCACTGCTTTGTCCTTGCGCTTCTTTGAAGAAGCAGGCGTCGGAGCATCCGACGGCATTTTATAATTGCACCGCTTCCCAAAGACTAACCTGGCACAATCTAATCTCCTCTTTATAGTGCGCTTATTAAATCTAGCACAAGAGCGACACCCAACAACGTCGTGCTCAGGCCCTAAACAAGGAATACACAAAGTATGATAGTCTCTATGCGGTATCTGTTTCCCACAAGAAATACAATTATTCACTTTTTCTGACATCCGGTAAACCACTGAAGCAAGAAAAAACTAAAATATTCCCCAACGGGGTACTTAGCCAACTTTGACTCGGTCTGAAACTCCGGAATCGAAAAATTTCAGAACGCCAACCGGCACTTGCAATACTGCTTCTGCATCGGACCATGCGGCAAAAAAGACTGAGGATATGACGTCGGTCATGCGCATTTGTACCCTGACGTCCTGATGTCAGTCAAATGCGCCTTGACCGACGTCAGCCTTATACTTTGATATTCGGGCCGACCGAGGACAGCGGACTACCCAAGAGTAAGGACTGCAGCAATGTGAGATGAAGAACATCTATGCATTACCTGTGAGTGTGACACCTCTCAACATATAATAAGCCAATGAATAATTTATTTATTTGCATTTGCTAACCAGGAAAGTCCAACTAGGTCACAACAGAACCCTTTTCAGTGGAGGCCTGGGTAGGTAACTTACATTACACAGGCTAAAGTACACGTTCAGTTTTAAGTAAACATATATGCAACTACAGTGAGATATCTCTTGTAACCTCAGGCTATACGGTTTTGTCCTTTATAGCCAAAATGGGTCTAGTAAATGTCCTCTGAACACCTAACAAAATTACCTATAATAACAGATATGACATGATAAAGAGTTGTATTCTAGGTGAAGTGCTGAAGGGATTAAAAGGCATAAGAACTATAGCCTCTCTACTCTCCATATCCCTGAAGATGGGTACTGCACAATACGGTGTTTTCTTCTCACAGTATTCTGTAACATGAAATGAGGACTGCATAGCTACAGCCAAGATGTTTAAGGTTTGTTTCTCCTAACGGTGTACTATAGCACCAGCTAAACATTCTGCTTGTCTCTCTCTCAAAATTACAACTTTAAGGTGCATGTTTAGTTACCCCATGCCTCCTTAAATCAAGACAAGCCTAGTCTTCTCTCCCTAAACAGCTCCAAGGTAGACATCATTATAAAACAATATATTTGCAGTAAAGGCATACATGTATATACACGTGTGCGTGTGTACATCTACACATACGTACATACATAAATACTTGTATATCTTTAAATGCTAATGAGCTACTTACAGTAAGTCACACGATCTCTAGTGTGCTTAGTCTAAATAAAGACTTTGTGTTAGCCACATTCATGGTGTTTCTGGCTTACTAACCAGAAACCACATGGCGTCAGAAGTGAACAAATAATTGTCACAAGTAGAGAACTACATCTGCAAAAGTGAGTCTATATATTTGCTTTTGAAAGTTAATAACTTTGTAAGCAGAATAGCATTCTCTTCTTCGTAATTCAAAAAGCACACAACAATTAACTATCTATGATAGCTGTTAACTAACCAGCTTACAATATAAGGATTTACTTTACCACGGTTCTGACATACAATGAAATTTTATAATATACTCTCTTATTTCCACTTATACAGCCCACATTCTCCCAATCATATATTGAAAGTGCCTCTCACTTTTTGCACCTCTGCAGGCCAGAAGTATTAAACAGAGGAAAAAAGAAGTTATGTACCTACCATAACGTTCCATGTTAGTTGTCTTCATCTCGCCTTCCTTCTTGCTGGTTGGGATCGGAGCCGATCCTCTGCGCCGACTCGGCCATCTTCTATAGTTCGAGAGCTGTTTACTGGCTCGAGGCTACCCCTTATCCCATGATGCCTAGCACTAGCTACCCAGATCTCGTTTGTAATAGCTAACCCCAAACTTAACCAGAGAAACAACCTGTCCAAGGAAAAGGTTGAGCATACCTATCATACTCTCTAAGTCAGTACAGTAAACAAACCAGAGAACACTCAGCCAGTGAAACCAAAACTCCTCTCGATCCAATAGGACAGGGGGACGGAGGATGGGACGCAAGAAAGAAGGCGAGATGAAGACAACTAACATGGAACGTTATGGTAGGTACATAACTTCTTTATGTTAAGCTGTCTATCTCGCCTTCGTTCTTGCTGGTTGGGACAGCGTCCCTAGCACATACAATCCTGGGCGGCTCGTTGGAACAGACTCTCCAGAACAGTGGAGCCAAAGTCAGCTCTGCTCCTGGAGACCATATCTAGCTTGTAATGAGAAATAAAAGTATGAGGATTTGCCCACGTGGCAGCTGCACAAATAGAATTCATGGGCAACCTAGACTGGAAGGCTACAGAGGTGGCCAAAGCCCTAGTAGAATGACATTTCGGTTTGATAGGCAAGTCTTTGTTTCTCAATTGATAAATGAAGGTAATAATACGAGACAACCACCTGGATAAGGTCACTTTGGAAACTGAGAGACCTTGTTTGCCTAGAGCATAGGAAAGGAATAGTTGGTCCGACTTCCTTGTATCCTTGGTCCTATGCAAGTAAAAACGCAATTGTCTATGAACGTCCAATTGGTGTAATTTGTATTCTGCCTTGTTGGTGTGGTTAGGGAAAAACACAGGAAGGTCTATAGATTGGTTTAAATTATTTTCTGAGCAGACTTTCGGAAGGAAAGATGGATTAGTCCTCAGAGCAACCCTGTCCTTATGAAAAACCAAGTATGGAGGACGAACACATAGTGCCTGAAGTTCAGAGACACGTCTGGCTGATGTAATAGCTACCACAAAGAGTGTTTTCCAAGATAGAAATTTAATTGAGCAGGATGCTGCAGGTTCAAAGTGGGGCATAATTAAAGAGGTTAGTACCAAATTAAGGTCCCAAGGAGGAGGGGGATCTCTCACTGGAGGTCTAAGGAGAGTAGTCCCTCTTAGAAAGGCTCTACACGGCTTATGAGACATAATGTTTGAATTAGACAACCCAACATGAAAGTTAGAAATGGCCGCCAATTGAACCCTGATTGTAGCAGAAGCAGACCCAGAATGAAAGAGTTGTGTTAGGAACTCCAAAATTTCGTGGACTGGGGCTGAAAAGGGATCTATGTTCCTAGCCTCTGCCCAACAAGAAAAACGTTTCCATTTACTAGCATAAGTTTTTCTAGTCGTGGACTTGTGAGAGGACACGATAATCTCACGCACAGCCGGGGAAATGCTGGGAAGCCTAGCTAGGGTTGGAAGTGGAGCAACCAAGCTGTGAGATGGAGTGTTTGGAGGGATTGATGCAACCTGCCTGACTGATGAATCAGTAGGTCTGGAATTGGATCCAGAGTCCAGGGCTGCTCGAGAAGGTAATGATGCAGGAACAGAAACCATATCTGTCGAGGCCAGTAGGGGGCAATGAGGATCATTTTGCAACCCAACGATATAGCTTTCTGTATGAGCTTCGGTATCAGGGGAAACTGAGGGAAGGCATAAAGGAGTCCCTGAGACCAATCGTGGACTAGAGCGTCTCTGGGAGAGTTACCTGGAAGCAGAAGAAGGGAGAAGTAGTTGCTGCATTTGCTGTTGAAGGGGGTGGCAAAAAGATTGCAGCAAGACTGTCCCCATTTGTGGAAAATCAGATCCGCAACTACCTGATTCAGAGACCACTCGTGAGGCATGAGAATAGCTCTGCTGAGCCTGTCCACTATGACATTGGACCTCCCAGGGATGTGCGTCGCAATCATAAATCGTTGGGAGGAAATCGCCCACTGCCAGAGTCTGAGTGCTTCTCGACATAGGGGATAGGATCTGGTTCCGCCCTGCTTGTTGATGCACCACAACACTGACATGTTGTCCGTTTGAATTGCAATGGTCCCAGAAGGGAGAGAGCCCTGAAGAGCTTGCAACTCTAGGAGAACGGCTCTCATTTGTAGGACGTTTATATGCAGATGGTACTCGTGAGGCTGCCAAGTGCCTTGGACTGTCCTGCCCTGAAAATGCCCCCCCCCACCCTATCAGGGAGGCGTCTGTGGTCACTGTGGCAACCGGAGGGGGCTGAATGAATGGTCTGCCCTGAGACACTAGTGGGGAGAGCATCCACCAGGAAAGGTGCTTTTTGCATGCTTCTGTAATCATGATCATGTGAGACATGGGCAGCTGTTGGAAAGACCACTGTGTGAACAGCAGCCACTGAAGGATTCTCATGTGAAAGCGGGCCAAAGGTATTAGAAGAATTGCCGCTGCCATGGAACCCAGAGTTTGAAGGACAAACCTGACTTGGATCCTTTTGCTCTGCATTAGAATTTGAACTTGCTGGCGAATTGTAGACACCCTGTCTGGCGGTAGCCTTGCGGACATGTTCCTTGTGTCCAAGTCTGCTCCTATATAGGTGATAAATTGACAGGGCAACAAGGCAGATTTTTCAAAGTTTATTGTGATGCCTAGCTGGGAGCAGATTGTGATTGTGTAGTCCCTGGCTTGCAGAAGTTGATGCCTAGTGGTAGCAGTGAGAAGCCAGTCTTCTACATATGGAAACACCTGGAATCCTCGACGTCTCAGGTGAGCCGTGACCGCTGCCATACACTTGGTGAACACCCTGGGGGCTGTGGTGAGACCAAAGGGCAGAGCTCTGAACTGGTAATGACTGGCTCCCAGCCGGAAGCGAAGGAATCCCCTGGAGCGCCTGTCCATTTTGATGTGATAGTACACATCCTGAAGATCTATGGAGCACATCCAATTGTCTTGACCCAAAAAGGGTAGAATGGACTGTAGCATGACCATCCGAAACTTTGTTCTTTGAACAGACTTGTTTAGCCTGCTGAGATCCAGAATCGGTCTCCAGTCCCCTGTCTTTTTTGGTACCAAAAAGAACCTTGAGTAAGTTCCGGATCCATGTTGGTCTGGCAGGACTTCCTGGATGACTCTTTTTTCTAGCAGTTTTGAAACTTCTATGACTGCTTCGTCCCTCAGATTGGGTGGAACATCTGGAAGGGATTTGCTTGAAGTTAAAGGGGGTTGAGAGAAGGGAATTTTGTAACCTCCGGATATAACTGACCATACCATTTGTCTTGCGTTAAATTTTGCCAGGCTTTTGGGTATAGAGAAAGTCTTCCCCCGACTGCCTCCAGAGACGGGCAGCCGGGCAACCCTTCAGGGATGTTGAAAGGGCTTCTCAGAGAAAGATTCTCTGTTGCCCTGGTTCTGCAGACCCCCTCTGCCACGAGGGTGGTGTCTGTTGTTGTTGTTTCCCCCTCTGGAGGAAAAAGCACTACGTGTGTCAGGCGAGGCTCCCTGGGATTTTCGGAACCACATTTTGCCACTCTTCTGACCCTTGGGGTATGGTCTGGAAGGAGTGGAAAAACGGACTCCCACAGCAGAGAGAGTCTTGCCTTCTAGCTCATACCTAGTCAAAGTGTCTTTCACCTGTGGTCCAAAAAGAAAGGAACCATCAAAGGGGGTGTTGGTGAATGACGCCCTAAAGGGTTCCGCAAAATTACACAGCCGCATCCATGCATGTCTCCTCAGGGCAACACCCGTACCTGCAGCTCTACTCGCACCATCGGCTGCATAGGAAATGAGCCTCATGGAGGAGTTGACTACAGAATTGAGGGTCGCCAGCTGGGAAGTCACTTTAGCTTGAGCCCCCTCAGCTGATGGATCTTGAAGGGTATCTCCGAGCTCTTTAAGGAGATCCCTCTGAAGCCGGGTAAAATGGCATAAGTAGTTCAGTGACCTCATAGAAAAGGTCACTGAAGCAAACATTCACTTCCCATATCTGTCCATGGTCCTAGGCTCCTTGTTAGGAGGATGGACAGACGAAGAAGTTTCCGCTAACTCCTTTTTTGTGGCTGCTGCTACCACCATGGCATCCACAGGAACACCTTTGGTAAGGAACTGCTTGTCATGGGGGGCAGTGATAAACTTTCCAGGTCTCCTCGGGGTGGGTTCCACTATATCCGGGGTTGACCAAGCCCTTCGAGCCACCACTGACATAAGCGGATCGAAAGGCGGAGAAACCCAGGAGGTGGAAGGTCGGGAACCAAACGCTTCCAGGAATACAGACTCATCCTCAGTAGGGGCTAGGGGATTCCAGTTCCCCCTCTGCTTAAGCATTTCGAGGATGTCCAAAAAGGAAACATCTTCAGAGGGGGATCTCAGGGACCCTTCCGAGTCATCTACATCTGTATCAGAAGTGACAGACTCAGGGGAGTCAATGTGCTTCCTCTTGCACTTCTTCTTACAAGGGAGCTCCTCTGAATAATCAGGGGAGGCCTCGGAAGAAGAGGAAACACCCAATGGGGTGCCCTGGAGCGCCGGTTCCCCACACTTGGGGTCTGGAGGAGGAGCAGAGGTTGGCATAGGCACTACAGGGGACGGAGCCGATGGGGCCGATAGTTGAACTGACTCAGTGGCCAGCACACTCCTCATGACATCGAAGGCGTCCCTGCCACAATGCAGAGAAGGCTCCGGTTCCGAGGAAATCGGAATCCTTCTCCGCACTGAGGGAGACGGCTCCGAGGCTGATGTAGGAGCCAAGCTCACCTGCGCCGAAGCTCCGAGAGGGAGAATGTGGTTGGACAAGGGTCCGATGCCACTCACCCCCTCGGAGCCGACGAGGGAGCCCCGGTGCCCAGATCCCTTGACGGACGGCACCATCGAGGGAATCGGAGCCGACGACAGAACCGAAGGAGATAAGGTTATCGGAGTCGACGGTTCCACTACTCGAACCCCAACGAACTCCGGCTCCGAGTTAAATGGAGTCGAAGGAGGAACATCGATAGAATTGGACGGAGCCGACACCTGTTGAGGAGGGCTGGACAACATCTTGGCAAGTGCCTGCGACTTTAGCAACCTACTGACCACTCTTCTCCATGTCGTGATCCGAAAGCCTAGAGGATCAAGAAGAGTGAGAAGATCTGTGACTGCGCTCGCTTTGCAGCAGGGGAGACCGAGGAGCCGAATGTATCGATTCCAGAGAAGGGGACCTCAGCCTCTTGTGACTCCGCGAAGGCTCCGAAGATTCTGATGGAACCGAAGGGGAGACAGTCTTATCGGTTCCAGCCTGAACCAAAGTAGCAGGTAGAGTCTGAACCAACAACTGCTCCGAACTTGGAGCCGACGATTTGGTAGTTTTAGGGGATTTCACAGGCTGAGTCTTGGCCGGTGAATCCTGGGGCTTTAAAAGGCTCCTAAGAATAAGCTTATTCTTACTCTCCTGCAGAACTCTTGGACTAAATGCATGGCAGACAGAACAAGAGTCCTGCAGGTGCACAGCGCCTAAGCAGTAGACGCAAGAAGTGTGCCCATCTGTCAGAGACATTTTCTGACAGCATGAGTCACACTTCTTGAACCCAGACACCTTGGATTCTTTAGACATCCTGAAACCAAAAAGACAACAATAGCTAATAAACAATAAACAGTCTACAGAAAAAACACAGACAGCACAGTATAATACAGACTAAAGTTTTTTTTTTTTTTTTTTTTTTTTTTTTTTTACGGAAGCCTCTAACTCAAACGGCCGGCCTAACAAGAAAGTATAAGGAAAGCCTCTAACTAAAACGGCTAACCTGACAGAAAAAGGATAAGGAGGGGGAGAACTCTCTAATTAAAACGAGTTCTAAGGGGAGGGAAGGAACTACAAATATACACTTAACTACTACAAGTATAAACTGAAAGTTAACAAAACCCACTAAGAAAAAAATTCTATAAGAAAGTCAATACAAGCCTGAGCCAGAAAAACGACACCTCACAGCTGAAGCGGCAAACGAGATCTGGGTAGCTAGTGCTAGGCATCATGGGATAAGGGGTAGTCTCGAGCCAGTAAACAGCTCTCGAGCTATATAAGATGGCTGAGTTGGAGCCGAGGATCGGCTCCGATCCCAACCAGCAAGAACGAAGGCGAGACAGACAACTTAACATCACTGGTTCATTTTCATTGACAGGCCATACAGGACTAAGCATCACATCATACCATTTCAAGACAACTGCAGCATTTCCATTTTAATTTGTGCATTTCCTTCTTTGGGACACATAATACAAGAAACGTATGCAAGATTAAATAATTTCATGCAAACATGCAGCTTTAAATTATTTATGCAAAAAATGAAGCACCTTTTTTCTCCATTACTGGGACCAGAAGGCAACTGAAGGTAGAGGTAGAGTTTTTCTAGGTCTGTAAACTTCTCCACTTCTCCCTAAAGAGGGAATAAAATAAAATGTGTGTAAGGTATTCTGTTGTATATGCTACATCTGCTGCATTTCAGGCTATTTTTGATCATGGACACTAATCCTGCTTACAAAATGTAAGATAAAACAGCACATCTATGATTAGCACATAGAAAATCAAAAATTTAAAACGTATCATTTCACATGTTACCATGTTAGGTGAGAATGCAGCTCAGTGAACCCATTTTTCATTGTTGAAAATCATGATACTGGATTGACCACCCTGCTGTCTTGGATACATTCACGTTAGACTATCACGTTC